>NW_027530683.1:884523-927069 GCF_008692635.1 Crocuta crocuta
TTTATTAAAATATTTATTTTATCATATATTTATTTAAAAATTTTTTTTAATGTTTATTTTTGAGAGAGAGAGAGACAGACAGAGCACGAGCAAGGGAGAGGCAGACACACACACACAGACACTGAAGCAGGCTCCAGGCTCTGAACTGTCAGCACAGAGCCCAACAGGGGACTTGAACTCACAAATCGTGAGATCATGACCTGAGCCGAAGTTGGAAGCCTAAATGACTGAGCTACCCAGGTGCCTCTATCATATATTTATTAAAAATTCAATGAAAGATTGGTCAAAATGGACTGTGATGTGATTGATGAGGTGACAGGGGGTCAAATTGCAGAGTGACAGGGGGATGGGTGGGTATTTGAGTCAGGACTAATTTTATAAATGGACAGTCCATTAACTATAATTTTGAAGGAGACTGTGCTTCCCAAATGCGATCTAATGGCTCTAAGAAAGCAGGTAGTGAAGTTATCAGACATCAAGGACCTTATGTAAAGTGTTTCCATAGACCTTTCCTGAAAGCTTCTAGGATAGTCTCTTTATCTTTAGTGTTTTACAAACTTTTATATGTATATTTCTAGGTATTGGTCTTTTTCATTCATTGTGCTCAGCATCTACTTCTTTCAGTTTGAAACCAGGTATCTTCAATGCTGGGACATTTGCTTCTGCTTTTATTTTATCTGACAGTATGATCCACTAATTGCTATCTTCTAGAAATTTTAATAAATCTCTGGTCTGCTGATGGCTCTTTCTCCTCTCTTTTTGGTGCTCTTATGAGCTTACGATCTTTTGTATCTCTTTACTGTAATTTTTACAGGAATTTCATTAATAGTCTACCATGTAGAACAGAAGCTTCAGTATGATTTATATTAGATGCAGAGCACTTTATTCAATGGAAATAGCTACATCAATCTATTTTCATCTATCCATCCATACCAACTCCCTATTACTGGATATTTAGGTTGTTTAAGATTTTTTCTTTTTTTTGTTCAACATCTTTTGTCTTTATTATGGGAGGCAATGAGGTGTAAACAAAGATGATCCTAGGAGGGAAAAGCTTCTGGGTTCCAATCATCCTTACTCACTGAGTTCCTCAGCCTCTCTGGCCTCCAGGTGTTCCTTCTGAAATAATTCTTCTGCCTTACTTCTGCATGGAAAGAAGCTGGATAGAGTAGTCTTTTAGGGCCCCTTCTGGCTCCAAGATCTCTCTCTCTTTTTTTTTTTAACTTTTTCAACTTTCAATTTTATTAAATCTACATTCAGATGAGATATTTCTGGTGAAAATTTTGCATCCAGGTTGAGATGTGCTTTGTGTAAAGCATACACTAGGTTTAAAAGATTTAATACAAAAGTATCTCAAAATTTTATATTAATTACATATTGAAATGTTAATATTTTAGGTATACTGATTTAAATAAAACATTGAAATTTTACCTATCTATACTTTCTTTTTTTACACAGCTTATTGTNTAAGATTTTTTAAAAATTTAATTTTTTTTAAATTTACATCCAATTTAGTTAGCATATAATGCAACAGTGATTTCAGGGGTAGATTCCTTAATGCCCTTCACCCATTTAGCCCTTTTCCCCTCCTTCAACTGCTCCAGCAACTCTCTGTTTATTCTCTATATTTAAGAGTCTTATGTTTTCTCCCCTTCCCTGTTCTTCCATTATTTTTGCTTCCCTTCCCTTAAGTTCATCTGCTTTGTATCTTAAAGTCCTCATATAAGTAAAGTCATATGATATTTGTCTTTCTCCGACTGACTAATTTTGCTTAGCATAAAACCCTCTGCTTCCATCCAGGTAGTTGCAAATGGCAAGATTTCATTGTTTTTGTTTGCCAAGTAATACTCCATTGTATATATATACCACATCTTCTTTATCCATCCATCCATCAATTGACCATTGGGCTTTTTCCATACTTTGGCTATTGTTGATTTTGCTGCTGCAAACATTGGGGTGCATGTGTCCTTCAAAACAGCATACCTGTATCTGTCTCAGCTAAATACCTAGTAGTGCATTTGCTGGGTCATAGGGTAGTTCTATTTTTAGTTTTTTGGGGAAACTTCACACTGTTTTCCAGAGCGGCTGCACCAGTTTGCATTCCCAAAGATGTTTTTTAAATGCTGCCCATAATTTTTGATATTTCTGATTTTAAAATCTCCCTTTTCTCTGGATGCACATGGAAATTACCACAAGCAAAATACTAGTTTACTTTGAATAAATTTATGTTTCATATCAGATAAATATTCCATTCTTTTTTAATGTGACAACTATTTGAGGACCAGTTAGGAGAGAATGGCTGTTTTGAGGGCCAATTAATGAGAAAATTCACTGTAAAGGGCTATTGACAGTAAGGGCATATGAAGAAATATGAATACTCAAAGATAGGCCTCCATTTTCCAGCACAACACAAAATAGATTCAGCAGAGAGACTATGGCAACTGCTGATGCTGAGAAGCCCACACAGTAAAAGCAACTAAATTTTCCCAGCCTTAGGATTAGGCAGTCATCCTCAAGAACAGTTGAAATAGGAGCAGAGAGAGGCATTCTCTGTTAGAGGAAATTGAAACCAGAGGTCAGCAAAAGAAGTTTGTGGCTATCTGTTAGGAAAGAGACACATTTTATAACATTATGGATGGATAAAATATTTTGAATGTGAACCCTAAGTCTATTATGCCGTGCAATCTAAAATTTCTTCACTTTTAACTGATTTGCACAGCAGAAAGATGAGGCTGAAAGTATGTTATTTTCATGGTAAGGTCATACTGGTGCTAATTACTAAGCTACTGAAATCCTTATTAATGAAGTAACATTCAGACCTCAAATATTTAAAAAAATAACACCAGGGTCTATAGAAGGGCTTCTCAATGAGATGTGGGACATGAATCCTCCAGGTAGCACCTGTTTCTTTAAATGCTCCTCTGCTCCAAATTAATCAGAAAGGTGGATGTAGTGAACTTCAGGTTGTGGCTGAGCTCTTTTTTCCAGGAAGGGAATTCGATGCATGTTCCAGAGCAAGGAATGGCTAAGATTCCCTTTTGTCACAGATGGTCAGAGCTCAACTGTGGTGTATAGAGAAGCATTTGTTAAGAGGTGAAAATTACCACTGTAATTTAGTCACTAAAGTTATTAAAATTAGCAGAACTCCACCTTTAATTTTAATTTCCTCACCAACTTTATAGAATTAATGGTTCTCCTGAGCAGTAACAGGTAATTCTGCTAATCTCTTAAGAAGGTAAATTTTTGAGTCTAGCTTCTTTTCCTTGAACCAGTGCTAGGCTACCTGGAGATATTCTAACGATGAGCTGACTCAGGAATGGAAAGATCTGTAAAGCTACTCTGAGTCCAATGGCATGAGGTGGAGTAAAAGAATATTGGGCTAGGAGTTAAAAGCTCTAGATCTAATCTTGGCTTAGCTGTATTCTACCTCATCTGTAAAATGGGATTAAAAGTGCTATCTCTGCCTACCTACAAGATTGTGAGGAATAAATAGGACTACTGTGTGTGTATTTATATTTTTTATATATACTTGGGAATTTCTGGTATCACATTTTGAGAAAGAGGAGGAAAATGCCTTTTTATCCTCTCCTCCACTGACAGGTTCTTGGGTATATTAGTTGACTCAGACTGCCCTAACAAAATATCACATATAGAGTGGGTTGAACAACAGAAATTTACTTTCTCGCAGTTTTGGGTGCTAGAAGTCCAAGATCAAGGTTCCAGCCAATTCAGTTTCTGGTGAGAGTCCTTTTTCTAGTTTGTAGATAGCCACCTTCTGCTGTCCTCACATGCTTTTCATTATCTATGCTTTCTGGTGTCACAAGGATACTAATTCTAATACATGAGGGTCTTACCCCATAGCCTTTATTAAACCTTAATTACTTCCTTACTCAAAATACAATTATACTTGGCGTTAGGGCTTTAACATATGAGTTTTGTGTGTGGGGGTAGAGATATTTAGTCCACAACATCAGGAAAGATTACATTGATCCAGAACCTATGGAGTCCTCAGCTGTGGACTCAGAAATACCAGTGCCTCAGATTAGGCTTCAATGGAGAAAAAAGGACCTGTGCTAAAGATTTGCTTTCCACAACCTCTCAGTTGTATCTTCCATAAAAAGTCTTCCATTTTTGGATGCTAAAATATTGAAATTTTGAGATGTCACTGCCAAGTATTTTTTTAAGTTTATTTATTTTGAAAGAGTGAGAGAGAGAGAGAATGAGAGAGCAAGCTCGTGTGCAAGCAGGGCGGGGATAGAGAGAGAGGGAGAGAGAAAATCTCAAGCGGTTTTCTCTCTGTGAGTGCAGACCCCATGTGGGGCTCAATCTCACAACTGTGAGATCATGACCTGAGCTGATATCAAGAGTCGAATACTTAACCAGCTAAGCCACTCAGGCATCTCATTGCCAAATATTTTCATGCAGCTGTGGACATCATCAAAAGTTTTGGCGAAATGTTGGATTCAGCACATCTACATTAGAGTCTTAGCACTTAATTGTTTTTATTGATTGTTCCACTGCAAATCTCTTAAAATAACATCGATACCTATGCTAAGTTTGTAGAATCTATGCTGTAAAGACAGAGGAAAATAATGCAATTTTTAATTTTAATCATAATAAGGAGGCCATGTAAAACACTAGGAAAAATTTATTCTTTAGAACTAGGAGGATAAAGAAAGAAACACTGTAAATGATGTATGTTGGAAAGATGCATCCTTTTAGCTAGTTATTTGGCATTTATGTAGGTCCTTTGCATACTCTGCATATGATCCTGCGCTGGGGTAGGTGCTCTGATACAGTGGCAGTCCTCTGTGGCCTGGCCTAGGGACCAGCTAACAGGGAGGTCATCTTGAGGTGGTGGCATCCCTGAGAGAACAGTGGTTCCACGAGCATGGGGCATTCATAAATCAGGAGGTGCTCATTTATCACTGGCAGAGATATTTGCCAATAGGCAGAAGGGTCCTCATGCTTGGCTTAAATTCAGGGCAGTTCCTTGTCTTTGGGAGGAGGACAGTTCTAGATGAACTTGTCTACTAGGCAGGTTAACAAGGTAGGGAGTTGGGCAAGGAGAACAAAGCAGAGGCTCAGTGGCCAGAACTGGGGCTCAGGGCCAAGTGAGAGTAGGGTGACCTGCTTCTGAGATCGGAAAGGTTAAGAATTTTAAATTATTCCTGGAGTGGTAGAGGATGATGTCTGGGATTCATGTTTACTTAAAGGTACTTCTCCTGCTGCTCTCTGGCTAAAGTTTAGTTTTCTTCCCATTATCTGGGCTGGGAAGCCTGATCTATGTGAACCTCAAATGACAGGTTTTCTTGGAGAGACCTTTCAACAGCCTTTAAGTAGTTTTATAATTTTTTATAATCTAAGGTGAAGATTCTGAAGACTAATAATTTATTCAGGCTCACAAAGCATTTCTAGGAGAAGAGTCAGAATTAGAAGACAAATGCATTTTTTCCTAATGGGAAATATTAGAAAATGATCACATAGAGACAGACAATTTTTGCTGTGCAATGTGTTACTCAGTCTGGTGAACATTTTTTTGTGTGTGTTTCTGAAACAGGATGTTAAAAGAATCTCTGTCTTGGTTTTTGCTGAGGCCTCAAAAGCTGAGAACAAAACTGTATTTTCTGAACATCCTTGTATTCCAGAGTGAAGTGTTAGGCCACCTGTGTTAGACATACTAAGGATATGGTCATCTAGGGTATGAAAGCACTAAATAGAAGAATACAAATTGATGGGCCTGAGGTCCTCTCTACCTTCCCTCCTGTCTACATGGAGGGGGATGGCCAAATGCTTTCTTTTTTTTTTGGGGGGGGGGGCTCTTTATTAATTTTGAGAGAGAGACAGCATGTGCACAGAAGAGACGGGGTGGGGGGGCAGAGAGAGTGAATCCCAAGCAGGCTCCATGCTGTCAGCATAGAACCCGGTATGAAGCTTGATCCCATGAACCATGAGATCATGACCTGAACTGAAATCCAGTTGGCAGCTGAACCGACTGAGCCACCCAGGCTCCCCACGGCCAAGTGCTTTCTGTTAACCTCAAGCCTGTTGGAGTCAGAGCCTGGCATGAAGAGCTGGAGGCCCAAATGGACTGGGGTCTTCCTCAGGTCTAAGAGCTCTGAGGATGAGAAGTCACTGGGTTATGTGTGTGTGGAAACTGTACTTCTACCAATGGCAGTGGGGGGGGGGGGTTTCCCCTGAGGGCCATTCAGTAGAAGAAAACACCATTACGGCAAGTCTGCAAAGGGGTATCAGATGGTGGTAGTGGTGGGTGGCTGTTGGCAAGCTTCCAACAAGATAATCTGTGTGGGGTGAATCACCAGAGTCTTAGGGCTAAGGTCGGGTTTGGAAGAGGCTGGTGGAAATAGAAGTATCACTCTGTCCTGTGATATGCAATGGGAGGCTTCTGGTAAGGGGCAGGGGGTGGTGAGTTCCTGAGAAACCCACAGGAGTCCCTTGTGAGTGTAAACAGATATCTACCAACCTCAGAGAACAGCCCTCCACACCTGTACTCCCCACTCCCAGGGGGTCAGAAGCCACAGACGAGAGGGAGAGAGGAGTAGAAGGGCATGTGAGGAATTGAAGCAGGTGCCTCCCTCACTGCAGACTCATTCTTGCCTCCTTCACTGCAGACTTCCTAGGCTGCAGCAGGCTCAAACTGGAGACCTTTTAAAGGATATGCAGAGTTTGGTTATTGCTCTGCACTACACATTTCAGATACTGAAAGAGAAATTTCTTTTGGCTAAAAGTGACCTGAGTAATTTTTAGTATTTGAGAATAGTCAGAAAAAATTTTTTGAGATTTTCTCATGATTTCATCCTCAGGGAGAGGAAGAACTAGTCCAAAGAGCAACTTTAACGCAGTGTGTGTGTGTGTGTGTGTGTGTGTGTGTGTGTGTGTGTGTGTAGGGAGAGGGCAAAGGATAAGAGTAGTAGAAATCTGTTTGCATGCTATGATGTGATACTCAATCAAGTAAATAGTTTTACTTCTGTAGTGTCCTAGATAAAATCCCTCAAATACCAAGTTACCTGGTTCTTTCAGATAAAATAACCTGTCTGTCACTAATATGTAAGCATCCTGAGCATCAGTTTAGTGGCTTTTTCTCTAACACATAATACAAAGTCTGTCATTTAATGCTCTATAAATAGTTTTGTATGATTAGCTACTTGGAGGTAGTATCACTTACTGCTTAAGAGTTAGATTCTGGATTCAGAGAAATCTGGGTTCAAATCACAGCTCCACCATTTGCTAGCTCAGTCATTCAGACAACTTTTAAAAGATTCTCTGTATATTAGATTCCTGTATTTAATATAGATATAATAGTCATGAGGGTTTTTTTTTCCAGAATTACATGAAATAATGTAATAGGAGATAAGCACATGGTCTGACTCATTAAGTGCTCAATACACAACAGATGTAGCTTATTATATTTTGTAAATTGTTGCTGCATGCATTGTATTACCCTCTCATAAAGAGCTTATATTCTGCACACATATTGTTGGTTTGAGTTGAATTTTAGCAAAAAGAAACATATGCTGCTTTTAAGAGGCAATGAAAAGAATCCATCCCCCTTCTCCGTTCCCCCTTCCCATGTGTTTTAGCCATATTACCTGGGGTGAGATACAAGGAGGTCAGAAACAGATCAAGAAAGAGAAACCAGGAAGAATTTTGTAGTTTGTTGTACTCACAGTTCTCTAGGGAGAACCCAGCACACAACATAAGGCCACTCAGGGGAAGCACCAATCAGTCAGGATGCAGGAGGAGAGAAAGGAATTATGGGTAAGTGCCTCTATCTTCATTTCTGAGGGAAGGAAAAGGCAAGGCAGGGCGAACAGGTTAAGGTTTGGCTAATTTGAATACTTGCAGTGAGGTTTGGGACTTAGGGGCTGGCCCTGGTTGTAGGTGCCTGGCCTTTGGACAATTAGAGCAGGTGTATAGTGGCCCAGAGTGTGGGGGCTAATCTGGAAGGTGGTTGGAGATGTGGACTTAATTAGCTGCTTAAGAAGGGGACATGACCAGGCTCTAGTCGGGTTCTCAAAACTGGGTCAAAACAGCATTTAAAAATCTATATTCTATTACATAGAGTCAAATATTAGCAGGGACTGAGGCCGAGGTTTTCATTAGGTAGGAGAATCTGTCTTGTGCACACTGTAAATACTAAGTGCTGCAAATGCACTCTGCCAGGCCAAGGCGTGAGCAGCCTAATACCATTATCCTCAATTCTCTTAATGTGCGAAAATTTCTGCCTAAGGGGAAAGCAAAAGCATTATTGCTACTTAATATTTGCTTAGCATAGCATATTGGGGTAATGTTTCAGAATATCTTATGAATGAATCCCTAAGCACCCAAAAGTTCTAAGCATGGCTATTTATGCATATTTATTGAATTTTTTTTCTCTTAAAACCATTGAATTTGGGTAAACCCTAGAGATTGGCACGTAAATGTTGAGTCTCTTAGTTTTTCAACTCAGTGTCTCTCTACTGCTCTGCTAGAACATAGGTCACTGAGAAATGGGGGCCTTGAGGAAACATGGAGAGACTGTTATACTCTGGTTTTCTTTTTGTTTCTTTGTTATGTTTTTTGGGAAGAAAGGAGAACAAAAGGAGTCAAATGTGGGGAGTGAAAAGTTTAATACAGTGTATACATTTATAGTATTTGATTACAGTAGAAAACATTAGTTTTCTTGCCTGTTATTTAAAAAAATTTTTTACCGTTTTATTTATTTCTGAGAGAGAGAGAAACAGCGTGAGCAGGGTAGGGTCAGAGAGACAGGGAGACACAGAATCTGAAGCAGGCTCCAGGCTCTGAGCTAGCTGTCAGCACAGAGCACGTTGTGGGGCTCGAACCCACGACTGTAAGATCATGACCTGAGCCAAAGTCGGACGCTTAACCGACTGAGCCACCCAGGCGCCCCACTTGCCTATTATTTAAGAAGAGATCTCTGAATGTGTCTCCCATATTCCTGTAATGAATAACAACCATAATAGTATTCTAAAGTAAATTTCTGGTTATTAGATTTCTCTGGTAAAAAATTGTTTCAAAAGACCTTACTTTACATTTTAAGACTATTTGCAGTCTTGATACATTTTTATGTTACTGGCATCAAATTATTTGTAGTTCAACTGCCCACAGTTGGGAATAAACCTAGACTCTATCTTAAATATACATACTATATAAACATCTGATTTTGTAGCCAGTGTAAAGATATAGTCTATGGTTTTTACACAGAGCATAGTAAGAAAAAAATTCAAATATTATGAGACCTATCTTACAAGCTTCCTGGTAGCAGACATATATGTCAAGCTCATTCATATAAAAAAATGTATTTCATTTAAAAACTAAGGTCACTAAGTAAATATAGTTTCAGTAAGCAAACAATTCAGATAAAAATTTATACATTTGCAAATACACTTACCTACCAATTGAAAATTTAGAACGAGGTGCTGGAGTAGTTGTAATAACATATATAGTCTGTATATTCGTAGAGAACATTTTATTCATAAGCTATGAAACACCGAATGACTCATGGAATATAAAAAGAATGCTAACAGAAGTCCTTCACTAGATGTTACAAACCATATGACCTTGGGCAGACTGACCTCTCTGGGGTTCAAGTTCCTTAGCTGAAAAAGAGAGGAGTATTTTGAATAATTCCCAAGGTTTCTTCGTTACAAATGGCCATGGTTTCTTTTTTGCAACTTATTTCTCATTTAGGAAGGAAATAGGTAAAATGTAAAGTATAAAATATGAATTGCATTGTATAATAGGAAATCATGAGTTTCATCTTGACGTGTTCTTTTTTTTTAAACACCTTTGTTGAAGCTCAATTGATCTACAGTAAACTGTACTTATTTAAGGTGTACAGTTGGAAAAGTTTTGACATTTGTGTACATCTATGAAATCATCACCCCACATTTCCTCAGGCCTTTGGTACAACCCCTCATTTCTTCCCCTCTTTGTCCTTTCCCTGCCCTGTGCCTAGGTAACCATTGTTCTACTTTATGTTCCTATAATTTAGTTAGCATTGAATAGAATTTTATATAAATGAAATCCTACAGTATGTATACTTTTTTTTGGTCTCACTTGTGTTACACAGCATAATTATTTTGAGACTCACTCATGTTATTGCATTTATCAATTGTGTAACCCTTTACATTGCTGATATTATTCCATTGATAAGAATGTGACCATCCATTCACCAACTGATTTACATTTGCATTGTTTCCAGTTTTTATCTATAACAAATAATGCTGCTATGAACATTCCTGTATGTCTCTATATGGACATATGCTTTCTTTTGGGTAAATATCTAGAAAGGAATGATTGGATCTTGTGGTAGATGTCTATTTAACTTTTAAGAGACCACAAAACTGTTTTCTAAAGTGACTGTACCACTTTATATTCCTACCAGCAGTGTATGAGAGTTCCAGTTCTTCTTCATCCTCATCAACGACTGGAATGGTCATTTATTTAAATTTTAGCCACCCTAGTGGGTATAAGGTAGTATCTCCTTGTGGTTTTCATTTGCATTTTCCTAATGACTATGATAATGAACGTCTTTTCATGTGTTTATTTGGCCTCTGTATGTCTTCTGTATTGAAGTGTCAGTTCAGATTTTTTGTCATAGACCCTGGGTCTAAAGTTCTTTCTTGTCTTAGCAAGAAAGTGGGATACAGGATGAAAAATAGGAGGGAGATGGCTAATGTCTGGGAAAAGAGAAGAGCCCCAAATAAGGGTCCTTGCCCCATTTTTATTAGGATTGGAAGGCTTACAAATGTGATGGGTGTGCACAAAGGGACAATGAATTAGTGAACATTAACTCATGGGCATGAGGGTAAGCGGATTTTTAGGATATACAGTGTTTGGGGTTTGGGTCAATATAAAACAAAATCCTGGAACCGGGCAGATGGGCAAATGGGCAAATGGTTGTTAATGGCAGACTGGAGGCAGCATGTCTGTTTATCTTAGCTAGCCTAGGGGATAAGACAGATAGGGCAAAACACTTCAAGGTTAACGAGGCACCTTTTTTGTAAATCACCTCCATCCTGGGCAGCACCACCTGCAGCCTTACTACCTGCTTACCTTATTTGATCCTTCCTGTGAAAGCAGCTTTCTGCTATACTACTAAATTGGGGGGGCACTTTGCTCTGAATGCCTAATCTTGCTTACCTCATATACCTTTGCATTGGGTGCATTAGCACCCCTCTCTGTTCTGGAGCCTTTGCCCCTCCCCTTCTATTCTGGGGGCTCTGCACCCCCTCTCTATTCTGGGGTGCCTTTGCACCTCCCTATTCTGGGATGCTAATCTTGTTTACTCAAACTTGGGTGTGAGCATCCTATGGCTTTGTACTTCCATATGCCTTGTTAACCAATTGGTTTAAGACTGGGGCATCCCTAGGTTTATTCCCCACAATTTTACTCCTTGCATTTGCAATTGGATTGTTTTCTTATTATTGAGTTTCTGGAATATATAATTCTTTATATATTGTAGCTATTCTTAATTTTAAGACTTGTTAGTTGGGACCAGAGCAGTGCTCAGTCTCAAGCTAATTATCCCCCAATACTGAAGCAATACCCTCCTGTACTCTCTACTCAGTGGCTGTGAATTATGAGGTTTTCCTGTCTGGTTTGTGGGAACAAGCACTACCGGACCTGTGTGAAAACCAGGCACTGTTACCTAATTCTTTGGAGTCATTCTTTCCTTGGCCTTGGGTAATCTTCACAAGAACATGTATTGATCAGTAATCAGCTGAAAACTCAAGAGACTCTCTGGAGTTCTCTGAGTTCACTTTTATGCAGTTTCCTCCTTTCTGGAGAAACTTTGTCCTGAGAAGTCTAGCTGCTTTGATCTCAACTCACAGAGTCTGTTGGTCACTTCTTGGTTTTCCCCTCCTTGCAGCATGGTTAGAAACTCAATACAATACACTGGGGCAATTTTGGGACTCACTTTGTTTGCTTTCTTAGAGATCACTGTCATTTGTTATCTGATATCTAATGCCTTGAACATGTTTTTATGTGTGTTTTCTTTTTCTTTCTTTCTTTCTTTCTTTCTTTCTTTCTTTCTTTCTTTCTCCCTTCCTTCCTTCCTCCTTCCTTCCTTCCTTCCTTCCTTCCTTCCTTCCTTCCTTCCTTCCTTCCGCTGCTTCAAGAGGAAGGTAAATTTAGTCCCTTTTTCTCCATTTGGCCATAACTGGAGTGACTTTAAAATTATTTTTTCTTTGAAATTTGCACAAAGTGTAAATGTGGGCCACTGGCTATTTGAAAACTATATTTGCTTGCTCATAATCTCACAATTGTTAACCTTTTGTTATTTCTATTTCTACTGGTTATTTCTATTTCTCTAGTTTTCTTTCATTCTCTTTTTCTTAAGCAACATTATAGAAATATAATTCACGTACTATACAATTCACCAATTTAATTGTAGAATTCAGTGATTTTTAATATAGTCATAGATAGGTGCAGCCATCACCACAGTCAATTTTAGAATATTTTTATCATTGCAACAAGAACTTTAAACCCTCTATCTTTTACCTGTCATCCCTCCCCCCCCACCCTGGTTCTAAGCAACCACTTTTAGAATTGTCTATTTTGTATGCTTTATGTAAATAGAATCCTATAATATTTGGTCTCTTGTGGTTGATTTCTTTCATTTAGCTTTCATTTTTAAATTTCATCCATGTTATAGCATGTAGCAGTACTTCCTTCTTTTTTATGGCCAAATAATATTCTATTATATGAAAATATCAAAATTTTTAAATGTATTCATCTATTGAATATTTGGGTTGTTTCTACCTATTTGGCTATTGTGAATATGGCTGCTCTGAACATTACACACATGGAGTAATGCTTGAGTATCTGTTTTTAATTATTTGGTATATTTCTATGAGTGGAATTTCTGGGTTGTGCTGTAATTCTATGTTTAACTACTTGAGGTGCTGTCAAACTGATTTCCACAGTGGCTGCATTATTTTATATTTTACACCAGCAATGTACAAGTGTTCCAATTTCTCCATGTTCTTGTCAACAAAGTGTTTACATGTTTAAAAATTTATATAGAGCCATCCTACTGGGCGTGAGGTAGATTCTAATTGTGGTTTTGATTAGCATCCCTCCAATTACTAATGATGTTGAACATCCTTTTATATATTTTCTGGTTATTTGTATATCTTTGAAAAAATGTGTATTCAAGTTCTTTGCCCATTTTTTAATCATGTTTGTTGTTGAGTTGTAAGAGTTCTTTCTATATTCTGGATGCTAAATTGTTATCAGGTATATGACTAACAAAAATTGTCTTGCATTTTGCGGATTGTCTTTTCACTTTTGCAACAGCATCCTTTGATGTACAAAAGTTTTTAAAATTTGATAAAATCCAACTTAATCTATTTGTTTTTTTAAATTGCTTCTGCTTTTAGTGTCATATCTAAGAAAATGTTGCCAAATTTAACCAATAAAGATTAACCCTTATGTTTTCTTCTAATAATTTTATAGCTTGAGTTCTTATATTTAGGCTTTTGATCTCTCTTAATTCAATATTTGAAGGTGGTGTGAGGTAAGGGTCCAACTTTATTCCTTTGCATGTGGCTATCCAGATGTTGAGAAGGCTGTTCTTTCTCTCATTGAATAATCTTGCTACTCTTGTTGAAAATTGGTTGACCATAGACATATGGGTTCATTTCTGAGCTCTAAATTCTATTTCTGAGGTTTATATGTCTATTTTTATGCTAATACCATACCATACTAAGTTTTGAAATTGAGAAGTATGAGTCCTCTTACTCTGTTCTTTTTCAAAATTGCTTTGGTTATTCTGGATTCCTTGAAATTAATATTGGAATCAATTTGCCAATTTCTACAAAGGAGTCAGTTGAAATTTTAACAGGGATTGCATTAAATCTATAGGTCATTTTGAGGAATATTTCCATCTTAAAATATTAAGTTTTCTAATTCATGAACATGGGGATGATTTTCTATTCATTTAAATGTTCCTTAATTTTTCAATACTGTTTTATAGTTTTCAGCATCTATTTTATATTTTTACTGAATTCATTCTTAAACATTTTATTCTTTTTTTAAAAGCTAATTTTCAAATTGCTCCTTGCAAGTATATAGAAATATAACTGATTTTTGTATGTTGATTTTATATCTTGTAAACTTGCTAAACTTTTGGTGGATGGCTTATATTTTCTATATACAAGATGATGTTAATTATGAATAGAGATAGTTTTAACTTCTTTTTCAATCTGAATAGCATTTATTTATTCATTTATCTTTGCTTAATTGCCTGGTCTAGATGTTGGATAGAAGTGGTAAAAGTAGACATTTTTACCTGGTTGAGGTTTTTTAAGATTTAATTTTTAAGTAATCTTTACACCCAATGTGGGGCTCAAACTTACAACCCCGAGGTCAAGAGTTGCATACTCTACTGACTGATCCAGGCAGGTGCCTCTCTTATCTTGTTCTTCATTTTAGAAGGAAAGTGTCCAGTTTCTCACCATTAAAAATTATGTTAGCTGTAGGTTTGTTTGTTTGCTTTAAATAGATGACTTTTATCAGGTTGTGGAAGTTCCCTTCTACTTCTAATTTGCTGAGTGTGTCCATCACGAAAGCTTATTGAGTTTAATCAAATTCTTTTTCTACTTCTATTAAGATGACCATATGGTTTTTGTTTTTTGATATAGTGATAAACTGTATTACATTAACTGATTTTCAGATGATGTCTTTTAGTAGTTCCTCCCATTCTGATTTTTAGAAGAATTTGTGAAGAATTAGTATTCATTCTTCTTTAAATATTTAGTAAAATTCAGCAGTCATCTGAGACTGGCTTTTATTTGTAGATAACTTTTTGTTTACTAATCAATCTCTTTACTTGTTATAGATCTATTTATAGTATCTATTTTTCCTGAATCAGTTTTGACAGTTTGTGTCTTTCTAGGAATTTGTCAATTTCATCTAAGTTTTCTAGTTTATTGTCATACAATTTCCCATGGTAGTCCTTTATAATCCTTTACATTTCTTTTTTTTTAAGTTTGAGAGAGCTTATTTTGAGAGAGCTAGAGAAAGAGAGAAAATGAAGCTCAAGCAGACTCTGTAGCTGAAATCAAGAGTCAGGTGCTTATCTGACTTAGCCACCCAGACACCCCTTCTTTTCATTTCTTTTAACTTGATTGTAATGTCTGCTTTCATTTCTGATTCTAGTAATTTGAGTCTTTTCTATTTTAGTCAATTTAGCTAATTTTCTCAAATTTGTTTTCTCTCTTTTCAAACAAAAATAATTTAATTTATATATTCTTGTGTTCATGTGTGTGTATGTGTGTGTGTTTTACATGTAACTTTTTAATCCAACTGGAATTCATTTCAGTTTATGACATAAGGAAGGAATCTCACTTTTTAAAAAATGTTTTTTAACATTTTTTATTTATTTCTGAGAGAGAGAGAGAGACAGCGCGAGAAGGGAAGGGTCAGAGAGAGAGGGAGACACAGAATTCGAAACAGGCTCCAGGCTCTGAGCTGGCTGTCCTCATAGGCCCGCCGCGGGGCTTGAACCCACGTTGAATCCACGTTGAACCATGAGATCATGACCGCCTAACTGACTGAGCCACCCAGGCCCCCAGGAATCTTACTTTTTATTTTAAAATAGTTAACCAATTATTTGAGTACCACTTGCTGAATAATTTATCTATCTCTCATGATTTGAAATGACACTGAATCAAACACTGAGGTTTTACATACACTATGGATTATTTTTAGGCTTTCTCTTCTTTTGTGTAATTATATCTACCAATTCTTATGATAGATACACACTGCTTTTAATTCTTATTATTTTAGCATTTATCAAAACCTCTAGTAACTAGAAAAAAAAACCCTTCCCTCTCATTATTTCTTAAACCTTTTTGTTAGCTATTTCTGTCCATTTGTATTCCAGCTAATCATTAGTATCACTTTGTCACATCACCTCTCTTCCCTCTGTACCCCCTTCCCCAAATTTCCTTTGGGAGTTTATTTGATCTGAAATAAGTTCATATACTATTCTGAGAAAGATTGACATTTTAAAATATTGAAGGTACATGTGATAGGTGCTTTCCTATCCTTGGACCTATTTTTAGTGTTGCTGACCAGTAGATCCCTGAGCTTCTTCAAGTGTAACTATGGAATTATCCTTGACCCTTTCCTTGTGGCACTGTTTCTCAGATCTTCTCTTTCTTCTTCCCTTCCTTCTCCATTAGGACTTTATTTCTAAATAATCCCGTATCAACCTCTTTCCCCACACTGCTTCTCATTGTTAAAAAATATTTTGTTTGTCTATTTTTTTCTTAGAAGCCATGGGGACTACCAGTTGCTTAATTCAACCAAATAGGCCTTTACTCTGAATTTTAAAATGTCTTCAACTGTCATCTAGAATCTCACTTCCCCCCAAGCCTCACAACTCAAATGTGTATTCCTCTCCTACTACTTCTTGGTTTCTAATTTCTACTTCAGCAAAACAAAGCTATTCATATTTCTTTATTTTAGCAAAGCAAAATTCATTGTCATATGTAATTCACCAAACATCTACAGAAAATCATACAGGCACACTGTTTTACAGTATTTATTATTTACTATCTTCCATAAAAATTCATATCCTCTTCTTCTGACCCCTGCTCAAAACACACTGGAGACAAGAAGTATGTCCATTTTAATGCTACTCCAGTCATTCCTGAAGCTTTTTTAAGATGATATTATTTAGTTGTAATTGATTATATAGAGATGCCTTATTTAAGAAAGTATAGTGAACAAGCATTTATAATATATATAAGATTATGATTACTTTTATAAATTTGATTCACCATTGGATTCATTTAAATGTTAGCTTATATGTTTTAGAAGCCATAAAAATTTATTTAAAAAACTTTTTAATGTTTATTTCTGAGAGAGATAGAGAGAGAGAGAGAGAGCAGGGGAAGGTCAGAGAGAGAGGGAGATATGGAATCTGAAGCAGGCTCCAGGCTCTGAGCTAGCTGTCAGCACAGAGCCCGATGTGGGGCTTGAACCCACGACCGTGAGATCATGACCTGAGCCAAAGTCGGATGCTTAACCTACTGAGCCACCCAGGCACCCCAGAAGCTATAAAAATTTAAACTGGTAACTATTGTTTCCAATAGTATGAAATCTCTATGTACTTATAAATCAGTAATTACAAATAAGTAAAATGGATTGCTTCAAACATATGGAAGAATATAAACCTTAGTATAATTTAAAACATGTGAAATTTATTATTTAATGCTTTGGTATTATATCTTCTTTACAGAGCTATTCTTCAGTGTTCATATTTGTAAAATACTTACTGTGGATACAGTTTTTAAAAATCTTTCTATAAGTTCAGTCCATGAAGGAAAATGGATTAAAATCATTATGCCATTAGAGGACTTCCTGACCTAAATTCACCCACCCTGGGCATTAACATAATGAATGCAAAGGACAATATGAACAAAGAGGGACCTTTTTCACCTTTTGGGAATCAGAGACTTCTAGTAGAGGACACTTATATTGAGTCTTGAAGCAGAAATAGAAGTTAGCTAGACAGTGGAGTGAGAGAGGTGAGCATTCCAAAAATAGCAAGGGATATATGTGCAGAGACCTGAGAGAATGTGACAAATGTGAGAAATTACTAATGTTCAGTATTGCTGGAACAAAGGATGCCTAGGGATTATGGGGAGATACGACCAGAGAGTTGAGCTGAGGCCAAGTCATGAAGAGCCTCGTAAACTATATCAAGGAGTTTGTCCTTTATTCTATAGACAATGGGAAATTACTTTCAATGTATATCATGAAGGAAATATTCCTCTCGGTATATTACAAAGTTCTTATCAGTGTATTATGAAGCTCCTATCAGTATATTATAAGGAAAAACTAAAATACTGCTTCTTATATAATAGGCAAGGCAACCTTAAAAAAAAAAAAAGAAAAGCCCTAGCTTCCTCTTATGAAAAGAGTAGCAACAAATCAGGTTCACAACTAACTTCAGTGTTTCTGAGTTTCTTAGATTTTGTTCTTTTGTAAAGTACTTTTATCTTGTTTTCAAAGATCCAAAGTATAGAATTGTTTACTTGTTTCTAGCAGCTATATTTTTGCCTTCACAGATTGTCCCTGTCTTTGAATGTGCCTTTTGAAATGGTGTTTTCCAATTTGATTCTCAGGAGTAAGGCCTCCAGCGTAAAAAACATGATTTTTTTTTTTTCTTAGAAGCAAGCAAGCTTTCCTTCTTTCCTGATGTACACAGATGGTTTCAGGATATATTAATGCTGAGAGCCATTTACAGCCAAAAGATTTTTTTGATCTTTGGCAAGCCCTAGAGGGAAGAGGAGATTAATGTCACATGTTATTCCCAGCATCAGACTGGAGAAAGGGTTGGTAACTACAATGAGTGTTTGAGTCTTAAGTTTAAGAGAAACTTGCACCTTTGGCAATGTCTGTGCAGCGTGACAGTGATGATGGAGAAATCATGCAGGGCTCCTAGAAGGGGCTGGGATGCACACTGCTTGTCTTGTGACGCAGTGGGAAAGGAGGGGTGGCTGTTCCCCAATTTTTATTTATTTATTATTTTATTTTATTTTCCTATGTTCCCGAATTTTTAAAATCGATGGAACTTTAAAAAATTACTTTGTATAATCATAGCGTAATTTCTGAGGGATTTTTTGTTGTTGGTGGTGGTGGTGCTTCGTTTTGGGTCAAGACCACTAAAATAATGAAGTTATGAGGAAGGAGCTCCAACCACTGGGGAATGAAGGCTAGAGAATTAAGCTCTGAGTCTTCACTGCTGGGCTCTTACCACAATGTGAAAGTTACACTGCACATCAAACCCAGTGGCTATTCATTTCCTCATAAGGTCTGAGCAGCTAACACTCTGACCCCACACCGTGATTTGGGAGTAGAGGTAACCATGAATGGGATAGAAGGAAGAGGTAAACCTGAGGTTCAAAGTGATTTTGTGCTTCCAACAGGTATAGAATGGAGTAGGCACAGATGATGAATAAATGAATGAATTAGCTAGTTCAGGAGAGGAAAAGCACACTTCAAAAAGTAGGCTGGGCCTTTTGTTTTTTTCCTTTTGATTGTTTTCTTCCAATTTTTACAGAAAACCCTTTTGAAAATAGCAGTTTAATGCACCCTAAAGAATATAAGGAAAAGAACTTTTGTTTGAATTGAAATCTGGGCCAGAATTTAAAAAGGGGGATGGTGTATCCTTGAGGTCCTGGCACGGTAGTGGTCATGGCAGTGAGAAAGTTCTCAGGAGGTACTGAAGTTTCAGAAGTGAGTAAGGATCACTTGTATGGCCATTGTTCCCATGAGAGATTCTTCCTGTGAGCTCTTCTCTGCTGAAAACTGGAAGGAATTTGCATTAACATGGGAGGCTATTTTCTTGGAAAAGCCTTTTAGACCTTAACTTACTTACAAGAGACTGTTTTGACAAGGTTCATGAAAATGGTGTCAGGAAAAGGAAATTACTTGCTTTAATAACTCTGACATTATTGGTGTTCAGTGTTTTGCTTTCCGTTTGGCGATTTGCATACAGATGGGGCCATGTGGACTCTGAATGGTGTTCCTTTGTGTTTCTTCCCATTTCTACCACTCCAGGAAAATGAGTCAGACATGCAGATCAACTTGTTCTAAAAGAGCCAGTGATTTTAATTAGTTTTAAGAGAGAAGTTAACCTAAATACGGCATTGGGATTAGAGTGGAAGAATATTGTTCTGCTTAACTGTTTTTATCCTGGCCTAGCACTGACAAAACTTTCACATTTCCATTGGATTGTAGAGCTGGTGGGGCTTAGAAATCATGTAGTTCAGGTGGGTCAGGGATTCCGGTCTCCTGGCCTTGGGTCAGCTTTTCCCACTATATTGTGCTTTGTCTCTTAAAAAATGTAAAACACAATGGCTATCCATTAAGTTTAGGGATCATAAGTATCCTTAATGCATCCTTGCTGATTTAGATTTAGATTTTTCTACAGATGTTGTAGTCAATTCACATGTTACTACCTGAATGTAGAAATTGTTGCACTGGACATCTCTGAACCTCCTGTTGTAGACTTGAGAATCCTGGAATCTTTGAAGCCTTTGAGGAACACATCTTCACATTTCAAAGATACAAATGCAGAATCATACCAGTGTTAACCTTTTTGAGCCTCAAACTTTTGTCTTTAAAATGGAGTATTAAAAATTGTCCTTTTATTTTATGAGAGTCCACAATATTTGTTCAACATTCCACTTACCTAGAATACTCTGTCTCTTTTTCTTCACCTTTCTTTCCTTGAAAATTCAACTCAAGTGCAGTTCCTCCAAATGCAATGATCTCCTTTGCTTCCTTTACATTACTATTCAAATCTTTTGGCATCTAATGTCACTACATGGTAATTTTTTTTACACTGTGGTTATTTATTGTTATGTGACTTTTAGCATTTTGATACCTTCTTTAAGCTCCAGATTGCTTTGCTTCTAGAGGGTAAAAGCCATGACCTTTCTAATTTCAAATATTTTTTTAAGTTTATTTATCTATTTTGAGAGAGACAAAGACAGCATGAATGGTGGAGGGGTATAGAGAGAGATGGAGAGAGAATCCCAACCAGGTTCCACATTGCCAGCGTAGAAACCAATGCAGGGTTCAGTCACACGAACCGTGAGATCATGACCTGAGCAGAAACCAAGAGTAGGATGTTTAACTGACTGAGCCACCCAGGCATCCCCCAACTTTACAGTTAACAGAATGCATCTTAAAGTGCTTAGTACATATTATATGTTAAGCAAGTAATTATAATTTTCATTTTATATTGCTATAGGTTTTTTGTTCTTAACAAAAACGCTTTTATAAAAGCTTAGCAAATGGAGGTAGACATTAAGACATTTATTTTTAAAGTGCAGCACATTAATTATTTTCTTAACTGGATCTCTTTTATTTCTTAGTGTGAAAAGTTCATCTATAATATCGCATCTGTAAATTTAATATCTACAGTATTTATGTTTTAAACTTAGCATTATAAAAATACAATTATTATTTTTGGTGACAGTTTCTAACCTCAGAATTTTAAAACATCTTGAATCTGTGTTTGACTGTGTCATTTTGATACTAAAATTAAAATTCTGCTGACAATAAAATGTCAAGTCCTATGTCAGCATGAAATAAGGCAGATGTATTTTTATTGAAGAGACTCTGGAAAACAAGTCACTTCAAAAGAAATCCAAATTAGAGAATACTTTGTTCTAAATATCCCAGCTGAGGTAATAAGTACTATAATTAGGTCTTAGAATTGCCTAAAACATTATGAAGTGATGGGCCCTGAATTTTTATGAGATTTACCTCCAAACCTCTGATTCACATGTTTATAAAGGTAAATAACTTGCTAATTTTTGCTCATCAGATCAAATCAGCATAATGTCAATAATGTAGGGACCAGCATATTCCTTTCTTGTTGCTTCTGTAACAAATTATCACAAAGTTGGTGTCTTACAACAATACACATTTATTATTTTATGGTCATAGTGGTCAAAAGTACTAAAATTAGGTGTTGGCATGGCTACATTCCTTCTGGAGACCTTAGGGGGAAATCCATTTCCTTGTTTTTTTCAGCTTTTCTAGGCCACCTGCATTTCTTAGCTTGAGGCCCCTTCCTCCATCTTCAAAACCAACAGATAGCATCTTCAAATCTCTCTCTGGCTCTCTCTCTCTCTCTCTTCTTCTCTCTCAATTTCTCTCTTTCTGATTTCTGATATCATCATTGTATCTTCTTCTTTCTCTCTCTGACTCTGACTATCCTGCCTCCCTCTTTTACTGACCTTGTGATTACCAAACAGACTAAATTAAATAAGGATGTCCCCCTTCTCCATGCAGAGGTCTGACTCTAGTTATGAGTCTAATGACACTAACTTGTTGGGATAATGGGCTTCCCCCTTGAGGGGATAAGCTCTGAAAAAATGGGCATCCTGCCTGGACAGCTGTTCTAGGCGAGGTTAATAATGTTTTTAAGCAAGGGAAGGCTCTCCAGACCCTAGCAGAGCAAGCGTCTTATACTGGCAAAAGAGGCTCAGAATTACTTGAGTTTTCAAAATTCTAAGTTTCATCCAAGTGAAAACAGATGTGCCTGTTGGTCCTCTGACCTCCAGCATCATAACTTTCTTTCTTTTTTTTTTTATGTTTTTTATTTATTTTTGAGAGAGAGATAGAGACAGCATGAGCAGGGGAGAGTCAGAGAGAGAGGGAGACACAGAATCTGAAGACAGGCTCCAGGCTCTGAGCTGGCAGTCAGCACATAGCCCGATGCGGGGCTCAAACCCACGAACCGCGAGATCATGACCTAAGCGAAAGTCAGACGCTTAACCGACTGAGCCACCCAGGTGCCCCCAACATCATAACTTTCAAGGGAGACTTTGAGTGGTTGTGAATCCTGCAAATCAAAAAATTAAATTTTGTATGTGTTTTTCAACAATATTGGTATTATGAATAAATGACATAAGAAATTCTTTTAGGGCTGCTATGGAAACTTTTTACTTCTTTGACATGAACTGAAATGAGAGTTTAAAAACCCAAGGGTCTTTTTGTTTTTTTTAAGCAAGTCAGTGAACTCAGAAGAATCCACCTCACTCTACTATCTTTGTGTTTATCTCCATCGACATATTGACATAATGGTCAAGTGCTACAGCTGCTTGAGCCCTCACAGAACTCTATCACACTCATCCACAGTTGATAATTTGATTAACTTTTTTTTAATGTTTTATTTATTTCCAGGAGAGAGAGAGAGAGAGAGAGAGAGCATGAGCAGGGGAGGGTCAGAGAGAGAGGGAGTCACAGACTGAAACAGGCTCCAGGCTCTGAGCTGGCAGTCAGCACAGAGCCCGATGCGGGGCTCCAACCCACGAACCGTGAGATCATGACCTAAGCGAAAGTCGGACGCCCAACCGACTAAGCCACCCAGGCGCCCCGATAATTTGATTAACTATTAAAGTCACCACTGCTATCTTGGATTTTCACCTCCCATTTCTCTTTGGCTAGGAATTCAGTACTACACTGAAGTGGAAAGACATGATCCAAATGGAATGCAAGACCAGAAGCCTCCATATTGCTTGGGGACATGTTAGAAAGGCAAATTCTCAGGCCCTGCCCCAGACATACTGAATCAGAATCTCTGGGAGAGGGGCCCAGGGATCTGCTCTGTGATTTTACAAGTCCTGCTCGTGATTTTGACGAATGCTCAAGCTTGAGGAGCAGGAATCACCTCTAGGTTTGCTGAAAGAACAAAAGGAAGAGGTTGTAATTATTACAGCTTAAAAGCTCAGAGCAGGAGACTTTGCAGGGTTGAAATTCAGACTTCTGAGGAAGAGGTGCTGCTTGGTGGTCCTGGACTCTGAATTCAGAGGAAGGTCTCCACGGGCTTGGGACCCACACCTCTGAAGACAAGGCATTCTCTGGATAGTGCCTAGTGCCAATTTCTCTGGGGGTGGGGGAAAGAGTGGTAGCTTTGCAAGTGTTGGAAGAACTGAAAACTGATTCAATGCTGCTACAGGAAGGAACTACTGTTTCCATTGCCGAGGTGAGCAAGCAAGGCTGGAAGGATAGGTTACTCATAGGAACTGCAGACTGAGTCTCTTCCTCCTCCTGGAGACTTGCATTCTCTGTCTAGTGCCCTAGGTGAGACGGGCCTCAGGAGGATCCAACCTGCAAAGCAGAAATACGGTTTGCAGAGTCCTGGCCCAGCATCACAAACAAGAGTATAGAAGGGAGGGCTTGAAACAGAGAGAGAGTAACTTAGTGAGTAATACAGTTAATTATTAGAGCTTCCTGTCTAATTTATTTTAAGAAAAAAATATAAGCAGTGTTTAGACATTAATAGAAAATTAATTTTGAAAACACAATTTCCCAGTAATATTCTTTAGGTCAGTGGATTCATTTAATAAGTAAATGATTGCTCTTTTCTTTTTTAAAATAATTTTTTAAATGTTTATTTTATTTTTTAGACAGAGAGAGACAGAGAATGAGCAGGGGAGGGGCAGAGAGACAGAAGGAGACACAGAATTGGAAGCAGGCTCCAGGCTCTGAGCTGGCAGCATAGAGCCTTATGTGGAACTTGAACTCATGAACCATGAGATCATGACCTGAGCCAAAGTCAGACGATTAACCGACTGAGCCACCCAGGCACCCCAATAATTGTTCTTTTAAAGACTTCTCTGTTATCCCCTATGCTGTGGCTTCAGCACCCTGTAAGACAGAAAGGGCCTCTGCCCTCAGGAGAATAAATTTTACTGGGGAGGCATTTTAGTTAATGTGTATCATGGTAATGCAACTCATACTCTTATCACCTCTACTATTCATACGTGTGAATGGTGATTTAAAAAATATTATAAAGTTAAATGTAAAAATAACTTGGAAGCGACGCTGATAAAATACTCTAACTGCTGTCTTGATTTCAACTGTGTGATTATCTGTAAGGTGTCATTGTTCTTATTGATTTTAATAAGTGGCATACATTTATACATATGTATCACTTAATAGTAAAATATTAACAACACAGCAGATGGATGCTCCGTAGGGCACATCTCATTATATGACTTCTCTGGTAACTGCCTGCTCCACTTACCACCTAAGTTCTTGTGCAAATTCTTTAGTGAAGAACCAAAAGTGGACTTGGAAACAAAGAGCTCAGTTCTCACAGACCTTTCATAAGGAAGCTGGGGAATTAATAAAATAGTGTTATTCCTGTGGCCAGTTCCCCAGTGAGGAAGACCAGGTTGGCTGAGGGGTTTCTGAGTAGGAATTTGGGGTTTCTGAGTTTTTAGACTTTGTTTATAAATAGCTTGCAAGCATTTGGCTTGGATTTACAGTACATGTTTATCTGGAGCCCCCAAAGACAGCTGTATATGAACACTTATCTATCATCTTGTAATCAAGGGGGAAATGAGCTACAGATTTCCTGATTTCTTTGCCAGAGGCAATGACTTTCTTCCAGCAGCATAAGCGCAGATGCGGGGACCATTCCAGTGAAACCTCTTGCAGAGTTCATGGATATTTGCCCTTGAGATGACTAGCTCTGGTGCTCAGTTTGGGTTTAAAATAAGTTATTTTTAAAATATCTATTTTGATACCGTGGACTTGCTTAAGAGTAAAGCCATCATGAGTAATAAAAAATTGACTTTAACCTTCAGCTATAATATTATTACACCTTAAAATGATAAAGCACTGTGATATTCAAAGCACATTTTCATGCATTATCTTTCTGTTTGTTATTAAGACAGTCCTATAAGATAGAAAGGGCAGCCATTATCATCATCATTTTACAGATGAAAAAACTGAGTCCTCAACAGGTTAAGTGGTTGCCTAAGGACATAAACTGATAAATGGTGGATTTAAAATTCGGACGCTGAGCTAACTTTTTAAATACAAGTTCTGATTTAAAAGCATTTTGCAATTTAATTCTGGTAAAAAAAATAAGAACCCGAGTATGTTCTTGCCTCAAAATGAGAAGGAATTAAAGAAAGAGCCACGAACCAGAGACCTGGGTCCCATCCTTGTCTTGCCAACCCTGAGTGATTTTGGACAAACTGCTGTTTTTTCAGGGCTAGTTTTTTCACCTATACAAAGAAAGTGTTGAACTAAATTATCTGTAGTGTCTCTTTCAGACCTAACATTGTATGAAATAATTGGTTTCAACTGCCTAAGTTCTAAATTTTTCTAGGTGATCCATTTCCCATTACCATCCCCCTCTATGCATTCTCTATGCAACCCCTACTCCCTTACACATCTGACTAACTGAGGAGCTAATTTCATACATGTGAACAGTGCAGACCTCAAAATTCCAACGATGACACATATCTCCCCCATGAGCTTGCCACCATGCTTTTGCCTTATCTAACATTGCCTGAAATTCCCAAAATAGAGCCTCTTTTTGAGGGATCATGAGAAAGTTGGCAGATACTGTATATTAATTTGCTAGGGCTGCTATGACAAAATACCACAGATGAGGTGGCTTAACTAACAGAAATTTACTTTTTCACAGTTCTGGAGGCCAGGAGCCAAGTAGAAGGTGTCAGCAGGTTTAGTTTATTTTGATACCTCTCTCCTTGCTTTGCAGATGGCTGCTTTCTTACTGTGTCCTCATATGTTACCCTCTGGGTCTGTGTGTTATCTGCTTTTTTAATATTTCTTTTTCTAATGGCATTAGTCATATTGGGTTATATTTCACCCTAATTGCCTCACTTAAACTTAAGTACCTCTGTAAAGGCACTATGTCCAAATGTAGTCACATTCTGAGATACCAGGGGTAAGTTCTTTAACATGTGAATTTGTGAGGAGACATAATTCAGCCCATAATGTACTGACTCTAGAAAGATTCTTTTAAAATGTTCTCTAGGAGTAAGGGAATAAAGACCACCAGAGTGGAGATGGATATAACTGGAGGAACAGGTATGAAGTCTGGAAGGAAAAGTTGCCGGTGAAGTGGATTGGAGGGCCCAGAAGACAACCTTTGCTGAGTGTAGGCTGTGCTCACTGCTGTCCTTATAGAGGTAATGACTTGGGTGAAAAGAAATGAACTTAACTTATGATGTCTCTTAAGAATAATTATTCCTTTGTTTCAGTGCTTTAGAGGGGCTCTTTCAGAAAAATGAAACAGTATTCTGTGTTTTCAGGCTCAGAATTTGCTGTTTTCTGTCATCCAAAAGATATATACTTTAACTGTGATGTAGTTAGACTATGAGCAACTTTTCAGCTGAAGAATTTCTGTTTGGCAATAGAGACATTTTACTAAANTTTTTAGTTTTTTTGAGAGAGAGAAGGAGAGAGAGAATGAGTTGGGGAAGGGCATAGGGAGACGAAGAGAAAAACCCAAGCAGGCTCTGTGCTGTCAGCGTAGAGCCTGATGTGGGGCTTGAACTCAGAACTGTGAGATCATGTTCTGAACCAAACTCAAGAGTCAGACACATAACTGACTGAACTACCCAAGTGCCACTGTAGTTTTCTATGTTCAGGCTGAATAACAAATAATTCAGTTGTCTCAGGTAGGTTTGTGCAAGTTTTCAGTTTTTCATCCCAAACACAAACATGACATATATGTCATGACTCACAATATATCTAGATTGGACTGTCCACTGTTAGCCAGTACCTATTTAAATTTGAAGTTGAATTAATTAAAGTTAAATAAAATATAAATTTAGTTCCTCAGTTGCACCAGCCATATTTCAGTTGCTCAGTAATCATGTATGGTTACCATATTTTGACAGCGCAGATATAGAGCGTTTCCCTTATCACAGAAAGCCTATTGGATAACACTGATCTAGATTATTTTTCATATAGATACCTAGTGATAAAATACATTCTCATTTAATAGAATCAAAGTTGTGCTGTAAAATATTTTATTTCTGTATCAGTTAGCAATGTATTCAGCTGTAAATAACAAAACCTCAACTACAGTGGCTTAAACAAAGAAGGGTTATTATTTCTGTTGTAGATTCAGCTTTTCAACAGTGTCAGAGCTCATATCACCTTGATTTTCTTAGTCTTTCCTTCATGGTTGAAAGGTGGCTACTTTGGCTCCAATCATCATATCCATATTTAAGAAAAGAGGAAGGTGTGACATCTGAGTCAGGAAGGAAAAAGCTTTACTAGAAATTCCTTAGCCAACTCTGGTGGGTATCTAAGCCCCAGGGATTTTCTGTGCCCACTCATTTGATTATGGTTAGGAAGAATGGGTTGGGAATCATGGTTAGGATAGCCAAGCAACAAGCATTGTCTTCCACAGCTTTCTAATAGGGTTTGTGAAAAATAGTTCTCGATATCACAGGGATATTAGCAGGAAGCAAGAGATTATATCCTATCATTCCCCTAAAGAGGACAAGTATTGAAGGTCTGGATTTTCTGCCTATTCAACAAGCTGTATTCCTAACATTTATAGAGTAGGGAGGCATTCTATATATGCTGAGTTATATATGCTCATGATGATGGTGAGCACATAGAACAATTGAGAAAGTATGTCTGTTATTTAAAGCAGTGTGATGAAGTAAGAATGGATAGATTTTCTTTCACCTTCAATGTAATTAGTAAATTGAGCAGATCACTTATCCTAAGTTTGATAACCTGTAGGATGCAGATTGTTGTGGAATCGAATGAACCAACATGTGTGAAATATGGTGGAAGAGCCACTTCACAAACATTACTTCTGTATCAGTACTTCTTTTCACTCAGTGTGCAGAGTGGTCTCCAACTGAGTTCTCAGAAATTATCACATAATATGTCACAAAATTTCCAAATACAGATTGGAGTATTAACATGAAGTACTAGCCTGATCACATGTCTTCAGAAAAACTATCCTAAGTCCTTTGTTTAAATCTGGTGGTGTAACACTTACACAATGTGTCTGTTTATTTCCCTGTAGTTAAAAATTAGTAGGAAGGATTAAGGATTTTTTTCCCCTTAATTTTCTTTCCCTTAGTTACTTGCAGATCTGGACATCATTTACAGTAAAGTTGACCTTTGCTTAGTGAACTTCAGAAACTAAATTGCCTCCGAGAGGAAGCACACATGAAAGAGGAGGTGATCAGAGGAACAAATGTGGGGGACAATGAGAGGCAGGTTTTCTGTATCCTGAGCAACTTTAGGAAAGAAAGATGGTTATCAAAAGAAACCAGCTGGGTCCCCAGAAAAGCCATTCTGGAGAAAGGGGAAGAGGCTCATGAAGATTTACAAAATAATAAAATCTTATCTAATATAAACAATGAGAGCCTTGAAGCCATACAACCATCCTCAGGGTGAGCAAGGCAGAGAGAAGACTGTGTGGTTAGAGCAATCATTTTGAATTGCCACTGGGTTTCTTCCTTGGATATAGTGGTCACCTGGGGCTGCAATCAACTTAATTAAACTACATCAAAAGGAGTATCACAAAGGGAATAGGTCTATCTGAGGAAAATCTACAGTAAAGAGTTGCTCTGATGGAGAGGAATCTGAGAATCCTAGATTGCCCCTGTGGAATTAAGTGGGTCACAAATTCTACTGGCTATTGCAGGTTGTCAGGATTTTGAAGGTGGAGAAAGGAGCTTTCTTCTTTGTTGCTGTTATTCAAATTGAAGGTTTCTCAAGGCTTGTCTAACGTACCATACTTCTGAGATGAGACCCTTTATTTGGAGTTCTTGGTACATATAAACAGCAAGAAGGAATTCACAGAAGGGGAGTTAGAATGCCTGGGCAAAATGAGGTTAAGAAGGGTGATCAGTAAGTTTGGCTGGACAGTGAGGAGGAGAATGGTAAGTATTTGGATCTGTATTTGGAAAGCAGTAAATAGCAAGGGCCGAAGGGAATTATTTGCTGTGTTACTTGGGGCATAATGAAGCGTAACGAGGTAAAATGAAAGTAAAGGAGAATTTAGTGAGTGTTTGCAATACCTCCTGCCAGGAGCAACTACAGGTTAGCCTTCTTAGAACAGGCCTGATTGAACACAACGTGTTTTCTCTGGGATTGAATGCCATCCATTTCACTGTAGAATCCTTTCTTCCAGAGAGGCACTGTGAACGCCTTTACTGAGGATTTGAAAATACCTTAGGCTGTCACTAGAAATAAGGTTGCAAAAAGCAATTCTCTATTGTTTTTCATAGTCAGCTATTTAAAACTGCATGCTTTTTTCCCCTTCTTTAACAAACACTATCTTGGTTTGGGTACCCAAAAACTTGAGCTTGAAATAAGGATTTAGTTCACATAATTTATTTGGGAAGTGGCTTCTGGAAGTAGGAGGAAAAGAGGGAGGAGTTAAATGAGAGAAGGAAAAGCCAATAAAAGGGTGCATTCTAAATTCTCTACTATGTGTAGGCAATTAGGGTTCAACTCAGAATGCCATCTAGAATTCTCTCTTAGGCCTGGGAAATGGGAGAGTTTATCCACTGGCTTCCATTGTCGTTGGTTGAGGGTAACCTCAGAGATATTAATGTCCTAGCACTTCCACACACTGGGTTCCCACAGATTTGGTAAAAGGTCCTAAGCAGAAAAGCAAAGGTTTGATGAAGTGTGAAGCTGTAAGATATACGGAACAGAGTTGGGCCAAGCAGAGAGCTTAAGCCCCCAGCAATGTCTGCTACCAACCCAATTTACCTTCCTAAGCACCTAACTCATCAGATTCAGACTTGCTTGGATGGAGGACAAAGCGCTTTTATGGCAACTTTTGACTCCACAATGTCAGAGATGGTGCCCTTCCTTCAAAGCCTAGCTTTTTCCATACTTGCAGCATCTTATTGTGCCCTCTCGGGACTTCATTAACTGCCAGACTGGCTTCCCAGTGTTACACAGATATTATAATTCTCTGTGTTGCCATTAGCTTTTACAAACTTATCTCATTCAGTGCATTGCCAAACAAGTGGTTACTCCATCATCTTTTGTGCAGCTCTGTACCTAGCTAGGAAAGTGGTTTGCATTCAGTATATATTTAATAAATGTGGGTTGATTAGTTTGTTTTTCATTTGTATCCATTTTCCAAAAATTGGAAGTGCCGTATGTGCACATGATAAAAATTCAAGGAGTGCAAGTGTTTATTCAGTGGAAAGTCATTCTTCGTTTTGCCTTGGGCTTTCAAGTCCCCTTCTCTGATATAGTCTTTTTTTTATTAAAAATTTTCTAAATGTTTATTTGGAGGGGCGGGAAGGGCAGAGAGAGAGGGAGACACAGAACTTGAAGTAGGCTCCAGGCTCCGGACTGTCAGCACAGAGTTTGAGGCGGGGCTCAAACTCACAAATGGTGAGATCATGATCTGAGCTGAAGTCGGACACTTTACCGACTGAGCCACCCAGGCGCCCCTATAGTCATTGTTAATAATTCTTTATTATTCCAGAAGTTGTCTGTGGATATACAATTATATATCCATTAAAGTACAAATGAGATCATGTTGTATACATGATCTGTACCTTAGTTTTTACTGGACAAAAATGTCAAAGATTGTTCTATAATAGCACATATAGACCTACTGCATTCATTATAATGGCTATCTGCTATTCCACTATACAGATGTGTTATTCATCAATCTTATTTTTCTGCTTTCCTAAATATTTCTAGTATTATAATAATAATAACATGACAGTTAATTTATCCCTTTAATCAGCCAGGATAGACTCAGATATGCTGCATTGTGTTAGTGTTTATTGTGGTAACAAATTACCACCAGTTTAGCAGCATAAAACAATACGAATTTATTATCTCTCACTTTCTGTGGGTCAGAATTCAGGGTATGGGTTTGTTTGGTTCTATCTTCAGACTCTCACTGACCTGAAAATCAAGATGTCAGCTGTAATCTCATGTGAGGCTTAAGGTTCTCTTCCAAGCTCACTGGTTGTTGTTAGAGATCATTTCCTTATAGCTGCGTGACTGCAAGTCATTTTCTTGCTATCGTCAGTCGGGGACTGCTCTCAGCTTCTATGTTCTGTCCTTGTCCATAGACAATAACATGGCTGTTTGTTTCTTTTAAGCCATTTGAAATGTCTGGTTGTGCTTTTTATCTCTTTTAAGGGCTTACTTGATTAGGTCAGGCTCACCTAAGATAAGCTCGCTTTTGATTAACTCAGTCAGTTGATTAAAGATCATAATCATATCTGCAGACTTTCTTCTGGCCATATCATGAGGATAATATTTCACCATATTCACAAATCTTGCCCACGCTCAAGGGGAGAGGATCGGGGGGTCATTTTAAAAGTTTACTGACCACTTGTAGTAACCAGCACCTCCAAAAATATCAGTGGTTTACAGCAATGAAGGCTTATTTTGCACTTAAGCTACATGTCCATCATGAGATTTCAAAGGGGCTTTGTTTATAGTTTTCATGCAGGGACCTACACTGAAGGGACAATTACCTTTAAACATTGCTGATGGCCATGCCAATGAGAAAAGACAGATCTGAAGGGTCCTGCTTTGACAGTGCTTTACTCTCAATTTATTAGCCCAAATTACATGACCTCATTCAACCATATGAGGACCAGGAAGTACAAAACTACCAAATGCCTAGGAAACTGAAATATCTGGCCAGTCACTTTCACCTATTTATATATCTAGGTTGTCACAGAAAGGCTAATGTGGCACTCAGCTGTCTTTCTCAGAAAGATCCTCTGAAAAATGCTTTTAAATGTGATCAAATGTGGATCAAATGTGATCCTCTCAAATTCACATTTGATAGCACTGTAGCTCCTTTTTTGAGACCTCTCATGATTATATAGTGGTAGATTTCAAAGAGTAGTTATAAGGGAGGTGAAACATTTTGATTCTCTATTCAAAGAATAATCTGTTTTTATGTGTGAAAGTTTCATTCTAAGGAAGTTGTCAATTGAAGGCTGTTTGACAATTTTGTGTCTTTTAGCTACAGAGTTTACTATGAGAGTTTCTATTGTGTAGTAATGGGCCTTGACAGCATCCAAACCATCAGGAAGTGGAATAGGTAATCCAGAGAGCAAAAAGTTAGCATGCAAGAGACAGGATGAGCTGGCAGCAAAAGTTTGTCAATAATAAAAAGGCTGGTTAGGGATTATCTTCTCTGAATAACTTCACACACCTTTGCTAGAATCTTCCCAGAATCAGAATCTTAGAAAGACCCCTAAAGCCCAACATTCTGTATACTCTGCAATATCTGGTTCAAGTGGACATATAAATTAATGTGACCATATACAAAAATGGGACCTTACTACCCACTGAGGCAATGTATTCCTTTTGTATAAGCAAAAATTTCAATTATATGCAACATAGAAAGAATTGTATAAATCAGCTCTGAGTATTTTGCAATAATGAATAAACAATAATAAATATTTTTCTATTCTTATTTCTGCTATCTCCCATCCACATTTTCTTTGCTGTACTATTTTAAAGCAAATCCTATTCATTAACTTATTAAGCTCATATATATTTTAGCAAGTGTGTCCAATACATAAAGACTACTTTTACCCACTACTTATCAACCATTTAATTTTTAGATAACTCTACTTATTAGAAATTTCTTTCATGAATATTATGCTGAAAATTGGCTTTCTATAAATTTGGCTCATTGGCCCTGGTTTGTCTTTTTGGAACAATGCAGAATAACTTCTTTTTCATAAGACTATCTTGTAATCTGCAAATATTTAAATTTTTTTGTGTGGATTATGATATCTACCTTTCTTCTCTGTCCATCTCAGAACTTTTTGTCATCAAACATAATATATTTTATTTAACCATCAGGCTTTTGATAAGATGTTTTACTATCTTAGTCATTATTCTTTGAACACATCCCAAATGGCCAAGGATTTTTCCTAAAATGAGATATCAGAATATAACTCACTTTTCTAAAGATGACCTGACCACTGAAAATTGAAGTGTTATTTCCTTTGGTCTAGAAACACATCTAGGGCAAATTTCTTTATAGAAAACCGGTTGACTTATATTCAGCTTTTAGTCAACTGAGACAACTCAGTATTTTTTTTTACATAAATTGTTACAAATGGCCTTCTTTTTATATGCATGGTATTGATTTCACTGAATCTAAATGCAGGCTTAACATTTTCATCCTGTTTGAATTTTATCTTTTTAGTTTTCCCTTGTCTCAATTCTGTCATTCAAAAAATTAACCAGTTTGCTTGGTCTTATGCAATGTACAGATTTAACAAGACTGCCTTCTGGATCTATGCATAGTTGGTTAGAGAAGCAGGGAAGCTGAGTGGAAATAAGCCTGGGCTCTGGAGTCAGGCAGTCTGGGAAAAACCCTAGCTCTACATCCTAGCTGTGTATCTTGAAAGGGTGCCTTAACTTTCTCACCCTTATTTCCTCATCTTTACAATGGAGCATATAATAGTACCTGCCTCATAGGGTTTGTGTAAGGAATAAATCAATTAATATGCAAAATACCTAAAGTTCCTAACCTTAGCCAGAGTAAGGATTCAATATATGTTACCTATTATTAATCTTTTTTTTCCTACCTATTATCAATTAAACATGTTAATAGAGTTGGGTCAGTGGCACAACTTGGAGGTCATGGACCGACATTATTTGAGAAGGATCATTCAACTACATAAGAATCTACCTAGATGTTTTACTATCCAAATGTTTCTGTCTTTTTTTTTTTTTTTAAGGTTACCTTATATACTAAGGCTACTATATAAGACTTTTAAATAATACCTTGCTGGGGTGGCTGGGTGGCTCACTTGATTGAGCTTCTGACTCTTGATGTTGGCTCAGGTCATGATCTCACAGTTCATGAGATTGAGCCCTGAATCAGGCTATGTTGCTTGAGATTCTCTCTCTCCCCCCTCTCTTTCTCTGTCCCTCTCCTACACACACACTCTCTATCTCTCTCAAAATAAATAAATAAGACTTTAAAAAATACCTTGTTGATATTAAGATATACTATTTTTCTGCCTTTTGATCAATTTTTACATTAGTTGGTTAATTATTGCTTAATCAGTGTAATAGTCATAACAAAAAAATCTGAAGTCGATTTGTTCCCTTTCTTTTGAAAATCAGATTGTAATCACAGTATTGGGCCTGCAATAAACACTACCCTAGGCCTCAGCAGCAGCAGAGTGAGGCGTGTGGTTGGGAAGAGGATAGTTACTTTGGGAGTTTATGTAACAATATCCTGAAATCACTTGATAGAAATTAGTTGCTAACACATAGGCTTAGATGGGATCATAAGCCAAAGCTGGTGAGTTTCCTTAAAAAGGAATGATCACCCCAAACTAAGAAAGTAATATCCTAAAACAGATGGCTTGAAAACAGCATAGGATATGAAGAAGAAACATATGTAGACCATGTTTAATAAAAAAAAAAAATCCAAACTATACCACAAAAGTCAGATTACTAAAGGTTATCACTACTTCCCTTTGGAGTGACAGGGTTCAGAACAAGTCTCCCTAGAATGTGCCACTTTGTCATGCAGCCTATTTTGACCTGAAGATAATCAAAGCCCACAAGACTCGGAAAGGGCTCTTACCTTCCTCTTAACTGTCTAAAGGAATTTAGGTAGATGCCCTGGTCTAGGAGGAGAGCTCTCACCAAAGAAAACTATAAAGAATATGGGCTAGGAGTAGTAAGCTGAGTGGGCAGGGGTGTGTCTCAGAAGGGCCTGATTGTTGAAAGTCCTCTTTTGTTTCTGCATGGCACCGCAAATATTTGTTTACCAAACATTTGCTTTTCCTATCTTCCTATAGATTGAAGTCCTCCACTTTGAAGTCCAGGACCCTTATTCCCTCCTTCTCAACTCAGAATGGCATATAAGCCTCAATCATCCTGACTGCCTATGGGCTTCATATTCTTATGGGACCTGTACACACATAATTAAATTTATTTTCTCCTGTTAATCTGTCTCACGTCACCTTAACTAGGTGGGCCAGAAAATCCAAGAAGGTTAGAGGAAAAATTTCCTTTTCCTCCAGTTGGCATAGTCAGCAGGATCAACCTTATTGGCTGCTGTCGCTGAGAGATCCCAGGACCTCTGACAAAAAGCTGGTGGGAAGTAAAAACTCTTACAGTATCAGTCTCCTGGATCTCTGCCCACAGGGTCCAGTGGAAAAGCAAGAGTGCTGAGGGTCACTTTTGTTCTTTTCTAAATTTAAATTAGCAGGAAAAATTTTTGTGGCACCAGTTCCTTGGGTGTAGTGACTCCAATAAAGATTTGTTCTGAGTACTCCTGATTTTTATTGATCCTTTTCTCCCTAGGGCGGGTCACTGTTTTTCTTTCTCTTTATCTGTTAGTTGTTTGTCACAAGGATGGTAATCATATGCAAAACTCGGGCATAGGTCCTACAAGCCTACTATTTGAGCTGACCTCACAGAGGAGTGAGTTCATGGTTCTCATCAGACCAGTATCTGTTTAAACAAGTTTTGCTGTGGGTTAATGTGCCCACTGTTGCTAAGGGACATCTTGAAGCCAAAGTGGCAAAATTGGTGAGCACACAGGTTAAGCACTTAAATGCTTGTTTCCTAACCCAAAGACTCCTGTATTAGGGTAAGTTGGTCAGAGATTGGGTTAGACTGACACTAGGTCATCTGCCAACCTCAAGAAAATTTTTGTGCAGTGAGGTGTATTGTAAATACACCACACAATTTCTAACGCTGAAGCACATCCTTCTTGGGTATTAGTTTGGCTCTGAGAGACCCAAGTCTTAGATAAAGCTATTAATGTGTGTATAAGAAAAACTGCATGAAGTTTTCCTGTCATCTTGTTCCATGTCCTGAGAGCTTGGCTTTGTGACCAGGGAGAACATTCTTTTTGGTCTCCACCAGCCGGAAGGTGCACATACCAGCATGTATCCTGGTGGCCAGTGGAAGAGATTGGGATTCTGCGATGTGAAGTCACAAGCTGCACTCTCTTTCTCCAACTGTGCCAAGCTCTCAGGAAAGTTTGTCATAATGGGTCCCAGTCCACAGGGGCTCTGTTTTCTTAACCATCATTACTTTGTTAATACTAGAAGAAATCCCATTCCAACAGCACCTGCCCGCTGTTACACAATAGCAAGTCTGAAACTGGAGGTGTCTCATGTTCTCATGGCAAACCAGAGGCACTGTTTTTACTACACCATTCTTACCACGTGCAGCAATGAAGGGCTCTTACTTTCTTAGACTATCTTTGGGAGTGAACTTTTTGGATCATGGGAGCTGCATCCTCAGCACCCATTCCAGGATGCCTCTTGCATCCTTATTAAAGATTTATTCCAAGCCTGGAAAGTTACCTCTGGGTCTTTCAACGAAAAAGCTTATTAAATTGAATTGCTATTGGAATAAATATACTATTGAAGATCCTGTCAATAGCCAAATGTTTGAGCTTTTGAATTGGAAAAATTCTTAAATTTGTTTTGAAAAAAATGCTTAAAGAGCTCTCATCCTAAATACCTATCCTATTGGTACCCCTGGGAAGATTAAATTGAAGAAAAGATACTAAGAAACATAACAGCTAGCCATAGGGATGCCCTCAGTAAGATGAAAGAACAGAAGAAATTGGACTTAGAACAAAAAATTAAAGCCACATCTAACATAAATTCCCTTCTCCTCCCTCCTATATGCCCTTTATTCCCAACTCTCTGTCTTTGACCTTCCAGAAGATCTTTTGGATCTCTAGGCCCCGGACTAAAACCCCCTGTCAAAAACCAGCTCCATCTTCTCAGCCAATTTCCTTAGATTCTAGAACTCTTCCAAGTTCCCCAGAAAATCCCTTAAACACCCAGCTGCCTGTTTTGACTTCCTTTTTTTAAACAAGAATCACTGACACCACTCAGACCTGATCTCCAGGTTTGAGTTTTACAGGTTACTCATGTAAATACTACAGGCCAGGAAATGAAATCAGCAGAAGTACCTGAGGCAGGCAATAGGGCTTGCTCTGCTCTCTCTTACAATTCCTTTTACTATCCAGGGCTCCACAATCAGCCTCTATCAGCGTCAGGCATTCCTACGCAGTGTCCTTTGTGGGTATATCCTGGACCTCCACCACAAAGAATTCATGTCCTCTGGACAGCAGCAGATCTTTTAAATTATAAAGTCCTTTACCTCTACTTTCAGAAGATCCTACCAAATTTAGAGACAGGTTAGAAAGATTAGTGGCCATTCACAACCCCACTTATAGGGACCTAGATTGGCTGCTAAAAGGTATTCTTCCTCTCCATGATTATACTGTGGTTATCAGACAAGTCAGACGGCCCCCTGAGGAAAAAAACCCTTCACAGAGAAAACAGATGGCTGGAATTTCTCCCAGATCCTCCTACAAATGACCAGGAAATAGCTCAGTTGGAGGCAGGTATTCAGGATTTGATAGGAGCAATAGTAGAGGTTTTCCTCCAGAAAGTAAATTGGTTTAAGGTTGAATTTTGCACTCAGAAAGAAAGATAACATCTGAAGGTCTTTGTTGAGCACTTTATACAGACTTTTTAAAGGTATACTACATTGAGCCTGGAAGCTCCTGAACATAGAAGCCTTTTAATTTCTGCTCTTGTGGAAAAATTTCCCCCTGATATATACAAATTCAAAACAGCATGTTTGGGTGGTCCAGCCAACCTCTCAGTGTCCTAATAAAGGCAGCTACTCAATTGTTGAAAATTGTAGGAATGCAGAAATAAAAATAGTTAAAAGCTTTGCAGCTTGAATCTTTAGAAAGGCAAAAGCAGGACTATGAGAGCAACTTAAAGCCCACTCGGATCCCTCCTTTCTATGCCTCCAAACAATTGCAGGTATTGTAAAAAATCAGGACACTGGAAGAAAAATTGTCCTGCACTTAAGAGAAAGGCAAGTTTAAGAAAAAATCTTCCAAGACCCCATCACCTTTGTTGTTCTCCTGCGGGACAGGCCCCCCTCAAATGACATGGTTAGCTGACCCTCAGTAGCACCCTGGAGCTCACCATTAAACTTAACATAGAGGATTGGGAACTAGATTTTTTTAAATTTTTTTTTGTTTTTTACATTTATTTATTATTGAGAGACAAAGAGAGACAGAGCACAAATGGGGGAGGGGCAGAGAGAGAAGGAGACACAAAATCCGAAGCAGGCTCCAGGCTCTGAGCAAGCTGTCAGCACAGAGCCTGACGCAGGGCTAGAACTCACGACCCATGAGATCATGACCTGAGCCGAAGTCCGACGCTTAACTGACTGAGCCACCCAGGTGCCCCAGGAGCTAAATTTCTTAATTGATACTGGTGTGACTTTCTCTACCATCTGTTCAGGATTTATGTTTACTTGTCATCTCTGATTCTATTCAAGCTATTGGAGTTTTTGAACAACCAATTTCATTGATCATATCTTAATGATAGGATCATTATCACCATCATCATCATAGCTTTCTACTGCCCAACTCCTGGCCAGCAAACCTTTTTGGTAGAGATTTTTTAATGTAAATTTAATGCCACTATAAACAGCAAAGAGTCAGGCATTTTTATTTTGCTGCCCTGAGACCAAACTTTAAATTTCTACTTTTCTTTTTGGAAACTCATCTTGTTAAATTCCTCTGAAGAAGATGAATCTTTAAAAGAATGTCCCAGTTAGTGTCTGGGCTACACATGCAAGTAACGTTGGATTGTTACTAAGTGCAGAGTCTGTGTGCCTTGCTTGAAAAAAGAATAAACTATTACCATCAGTGGTCCCATACCCACTCTCCAGAGATGCAGAATGAGGAATTGAGCCTCTAATAGAGTCTTTTGCAGCAGGGTGTACTTGTCTTTCCTTCTTCACCCTCTAACTTCTCCAGTATTGCCAATAAAGAAAGAAGATAAATTTGATTCAGATGGGAACCAAATCTATTGATCTGTGTAAGACCTAAGAGCCATAACTCTTGTGATTCCTTGCCACCCCAAGGTCCCTAATCCAGCTGCTATTCATATTTCAAGTTCCTGCTGAAGAAGCCAGGTTTACAGTAATTGACCTCTGCCCAGCTTTCTTTTTCATCCTATTGCATCCTGACCCCATGTTCTTTTTGCATTTACATTTAGAAGACAGTTAACATGGACTCGCATACTTCGGGAGTATTATGAGTCTTCAATCTTTTTCCAAGTCTTTAAAGCTGACTTGGGTTTTGTAGCCTTTACCAAGGCTCCATTTTTGTTGGTGAAGTTTTGTTCTGAAATCAAACGAAGCAGGGAGCTGTTATAGACCCCTTCATTTTCCTAAAAGCACTAGCTGAACAAGGCCACTAAAGCCTCCTGATCTAAATTTCACTGGATCTAAAGTCCTTGTACATACTTAGGACATGAGGTATCTCAGGGCACTCAAAAGCTCACCTCAAAATGTCTTGAGTCAACTCTGTCAGTATCTCTTCCCCAAATGCAAAAACAGTTATGTAAATTTTTAAGGGCAGCTGGCTACTGCCACCAATAGATTCCTAATTTTGCCATCCTTGCAAAACCTCTGCATACTCTCTTCCTAGATAATACCCCAGGGCCCATCATCTGACCTTTAAAGGCATTAACCTCCATTGAAGCCTCGAAATTAACATTGTCGTCCATACCCCCAATTCTTACAATTTTGACAAATCTTTTCATCTATACTGCCATGAAAATACTGAGACTGCTTCAGGTGTTCTAGGATAAACTTTTGCCTCTCAAATACATTGTCTAGCATATTTCTCATACCTGTGGCATCAGGTATGCCCCCATGCTGTGTTTGCTCTCTTACAAGTTCATATGATAGCACCTCCCTAGGTGGCAACAGACCACTTACAAACAGGCTCTTTTTGACTAACCCTTCCATTATTTCACATCATTGTAACACTTTAAATCCAACTACTTTCCTGATGCTGGAGAGCCACACTCCATTCCACATGATTGGCTGGCAATTATAGAAATGGTCTCAGAGCCACAAGAGGATCTTTTAGACACCCCTTTGGACAACCCGAATTTACTTCTATTTTGCCATGGCTCCTGTAAAAGAAATTTCCAGGGAAACGTAATAACTGGTTATGATGTAGTTTCCCCACTTGAAACACTTAAAGCATATTCTTTGCTCAGTGTAAAATCAGCCCTAGCTTCTGAAAAAATAGGTCTTACTATAGCTTGCATGTTGGCAAAAGGAAAGATTGCCACTATTTACATAGACTCCACATATGCTTTTGGAGTCTGCCATGCTTTGGGCACAGTTAGCAAATCCTGTGAACCCTTAACTTTTGTGGGAACTAATTGATATAAATCAATTAGTGATTTATATGCCAATCACTAATTGGCATATAATTGCTACCCCATTGCAAGATATTCACCTCCTTTCTAAAATTACTATTCTTCTTCTTTTTTGTTTTTGAGAGAGAGGGGGCATAAGTGAGCGAGGGGCAGAGAGAGAATCTGATGAGGGGCAGGGAGAGAGAGAGACAGAGACAGAGGGAGAGAGACAGAGAGAGAAGCTAGGTTCAAGTTTTTTACCCAAAGAGGGGCTCAAGCTTACCCAAAGTGGGGCTAGAACTCACCCAATTTGGGAATTGAACTCATGAACCATGAGATCATGACCAGAGCCAAAGTCAGATGCTTAACTAACTGAGCCACCCAGGGGCCCACAAAATTGCTATTCTTCACTGTTCATCCTATACTAAAGCTGATATGGTATCTTTAGGAAATGTAGGGCTGACAAGACTGCTAAATATGCAGCCCAAAATGAAGTACCCTATCCTTTCTCTGCCCAGTTTCTAAGCCTGCCTTTATCCCTGACTGATATCATCAACTATCAGGCAAATGCTTCACAATCTGAAAAAGACAAATGGATACAAAAGGCTGCCAAACAACTATCAAATAGGTAAAACACTGGGCCAAACAGACTCCTGTAGCCTCTTTTTTTTTTTTATAGTTTATTTTTTTTGAGACAGAGAGAGATAGAACATGAGTGGGAGAGGGGCAGAGAGAGAGGGAGACAAAGAATCTGAAACAGGCTCCAGACTCTGAGCTGCCAGCACAGAACCTGACATAGGGCTCGAACCCACGAACTGCGAGATCATGACCTGAGCCGAAGTTGGACGCTTAACCGACTAAGCCACCCAGGCGCCCCTGTAGCCTCTTTAATTTTGACCTGGTGGCTTGCACTTATCTCTTATCAAATGGAACATAGGTGCAGATGGGGGATATAGTTAAGGAACTAAAAGACAATTGATTTTGTCCTGACATCCACAGAATTTCTCATCAAATTATTTCTCAGTGCACTACTTATAAATATCACCAACTTTTTGGAAGAAGTAAGTATACATCAGGAAGTTCTCCTAGGCCCACGCTGTCCTTGGCAGTACTCCAAATGGATTTTATAGATTTGCCCTGAGCTTTATTAGGCTATTTTCAATGTTTGGTTCTTGTCTGCATGCTTAGTGAATGGACTGAATGCTCTCTGACCAGACAGGCCAGTGCTACAGCAGTGGTAAGGAAATTAATAACTGAGATTATTCCTCATTTTGGCAATCTTTTATGGATTGAATAAGACCAAGGAACTCATTTTATAGCAGAGATAAACCACTTGCTTGCAAAAACTCTGGGGTACTCATTAAAATTTCATACCCCATATCATCTTCAATTATTAGGGCAAGTGGATTATAAAATTTTTAGACATAAAAAGAACTTTAGGAAGGATCTGTCAAGAAACTGGACTCAAATGGTCAGAAGCATTACCCCCAGTCTTTATAAAGATCTGGAGTACTTCAAATAAGAGACATGGATTGACACTTTATGAAATAAAGTTCGATCATCTAATGCCTACTGGCGTATCTAAACCTATTCATGGGTTAAGTGAGCATCATGAGAGTTGTGTGATGCATCATGAGAGTTGCCATGTCTTTCAATGAGCCTTGGTATACATCAAGATCTTTAGAAGAAAGTACTTACTGTCACCTCAGTGGGAAGGATCTTAGGAAGTACTGCTAACCACATACACTACAATCAAAATAAAAGCCCTCTTGAATTCACACAAGCCATGTCAAAATAGACCCAGAATATCACTCTCAAGATAACTGGGAGACAGTCCCTGCAAGTGACTTTAAATAAAGGATTTCCAGGGCAAATTCCCAGGACCCAGAAGCAGCCAGCATCTAAAGATAAAAAGCTTTTTCCCAAGGTCATGGATTGAGAAACTACTTTCACCTATTTTCTGCCTTTTAAAAGACTCCCT
>NW_027530683.1:927231-1062931 GCF_008692635.1 Crocuta crocuta
TATATATAAACTAAAAAAAAAAAAAAAAAAAAACCCAAAAGCCAGAAACCAAAAGGCAAAAATCTACCTTCTCTTATTAATGAACATTTTCCCTACATTTATTAATCATTTATTAGAAGGCTGACCAGAGAGTTCTTGTCTACATTTTACCTACTTTCTTTCTCTAGGTTTCCACTATTGGATCTTTTTCAGCTGTGTCTTGCTCTTAATAACCATTACCTTAGGGCTCCTGGGTGGCTCCATCAATTAAGTGTCCAATTTTTGATTTCAGCTCAGGTCATGATCTCACAGTTCATGAATTCAAGTCCCACATGGGGATCTGCACTGATAGTGAGGAGCCTGCTTGGGATTCTCTCTCTCTGCCCCTCTCCTACTTGTGCACTCTCTCTCTCTCTCTCTCTCTCTCCCTCTCTCTTTTTCTGTCAAAATAAATATATAAGTAAACTTAAAAATAATAACTCTTACTTTTTCTTTTTTTATATATTTGAAATTTTATTTTATTTTATTTTTTGCAAATAGTTTATTGTCAAATTTGTTTCCATATAACACCCAGTGCTCATCCCCACAAGTGCCCTCCTCCATGCCCATTTCCCCCCTCCCCCCCACATCCATCAGTCCTCTGTTTGTTTCTCAGCATTCAAGAGTCTCTCATGGTTTGCCTCTCTCCCTTTCCCCCACCATTTCCGCCCTTCTTCTCCCCCTTGTTCCTCCGTCAAGTTCCTCCTAATCCTCCTATACGTGCAAACATATGATATTTGTCCTTCTCTGCCTGACTTATTTCACTCAGCATAACACCCTCAAGGTCCATCCATGTTGCTACACATGGCCAGATTTCATTGTTTCTCATTGCCATGTAGTATTCCATGGTATAGATAAACCACATCTTCTTGATCCATTCATCCGTTGATGGACACTTAGGCTCTTTCCATGTTTTAGCTATTGTGGAGAGTGCTGCTATGAACATTGGGGTACATGTGCTCCTATGCATCAGCATTTCTGTATCCCTTGGGTAAATTCCTAGCAGTGCTATTGCTGGGTCATAGGGGAGTTCTATTGTTAGTTTCCTGAGGAACCTCCACACTGTTTTCCAGAGGGGCTGCACCAGTTTGCATTCCCACCAACAGTGTAGGAGGGTGCCCGTTTCTCCACATCCTCGCCAGCATCTAGAGTTCTCTGATTTGCTCATTTTAGCCACTCTGACTGGCGTGAGGTGGTATCTCAGTGTGGTTTTGATTTGTATTTCCCTGATGAGGAGGGATGCTGAGCATCGTTTCATGTGTCTGTTGGCCATCTGGATGTCCTCTTTGGAGAAGTGTCTGTTCATATCTTCTGCCCATTTCTTCACTGGGTTGTTTGTTTTTCGAGTGTGGAGTTTGGTGAGTTCCTTATAGATTTTGGATATTAACCCTTTATCTGATATGTCATTTGCAACTATCTTTTCCCATTCCATTGGTTGCCTATTAGTTTTGTGGGTTGTTTCCTTTGCTGTGCAACTATTACTTTTTCAACACAGACCAAACACCCCTAGTGCCACTTTACCAAACCCTGGCCACATTCACTAATCAGTCTGATTGTTGGTTATGTCAACATCTAGATTCTACAAAAGAATCTGAACTAGTCTTTGTTCCTGCTGATATGAATACTTGGTAGGATGAGCATGGAAGATGGATGAACAACATGGCATGGTATCCACGAATAGAAAAGTATCACCCTACCTCTTCTTCTGCTAAGATATGTGGGCCCAGGAAAACCTCTATAGGAGCCCAAGGACTGTTTCTTGCCCAGATAAAGACAATAGAGGAAATACTTTCTCTTTGTATTGAAGACAGTCATGCCACTAGACTTTTCCTGGGTTATATACCAGACAATATTGCAATCAAACCCTGTGTTTTGATTCAATAAATGCCATCTTTGAACCTGTCAAGGAGATTAAAAATGACTCTAGTGCTATCTTCTACAGTGCAGATGTTTGCCAAATCACCACATATTTTGAATGGTTCACAGGCCATCACTGTATGACTTGGGGTATCTCAGCTTCTCCCCTGGTTACACAGCCCAGTACCTCAAAGTATGTATGTGTTGACATAAAGTCTGGACTAACTTAGCCAGGTGATAAAACTGAGCTTTATAGCTGCCAAAGCCAGACTGCAGGCCTCCTATATCAGATGCATTGCAACCTGTTTTTCTCTTCCAAAGTGACAGGACTGCATGAAAAGTAGAGATGTATGGATGCTAACAGCTATAGTAGCAAAGGTCGTGGTGTTGTGCCCAAATCGCGAGTCCCCAGAGACCACCAAGGAGCCGACACCGATGCAAGTACATAAGGGTCTTTATTACAAGCTTGAGCAGGGGCTCACCCGTCTACCGGTGCAGCAGCAGCAAGGTGAAGCTCCGAACAATAGCGAGCAGGTTTTTATGGGGTAAGGGACGGGGGTGTCACAGTGCACACGTTGTATGTATAGCATCATCACATAAGCACCAATCATAATTGTACAGCACCCATGGTAACAGTTTTGACCGTTCAGTATCTGTGAAGTGTCTGTTACTTTTGGCAGGACCCAATCATGACCTTTGAGAATCTTTTGAAAATGACCAATTATGAGGTTCAAAGGGCCCACATGGGGTTTTAGGCAAGAATCCTCAGTCCTTGACTCAGACCACAGGAATGTTACACGTTTCTTTTGATTGGCTGATCCAGGGTGGCCCAAGGGTGGCTTCAGCTGAAGCTTTTCCTGGAACTGGGGCTACGTGCAGCCTGAGTTTGCTCTTAATGGAGGACTTAATTTCAGGCTCCTCAATGGAATGTCCCAAATCTGGGAAATTATAGATTCCACTCTGACCCTATCTTTGAATCACACTTGTCTTACGCGGTGGTGACAAGGTATATTAAATGTTCCCACATAAATGATCAGAATGATATTGACCTGGATGTCTGGCTCTTTCTGTCATGTGGCTCTTTCTGTCACAAGAGACTTCATCTTAAATGCCAGCCCAATTACAAACTTGGGCTCCCTTTTTAAAAAAATTTGTGCCACCTGGGGGCTCAGTTGGTTGAGTATCCAACTCTTTGTTTTGGCTCAGGTCACGATCTCATGGTTCGTGAGTGTGAGCCCCACGTTAGGCTCCATGCTGCCAACAGAGAGGCTGCTTGGGATTCTCTCTCTCGCTCTCTCTGCTAGTGCTTTCTCTTTCTCAAAATAAATAAATTTTAAAAAATTGTGTTCCATATAAATGTGTTTGATGAGAAACCATAGAACTCTAATTGTGTATCATCACTCCAAATTTAGCATTTGGAAGCTATGCAAAGTTCGGAACTACTCCAGTCAGAAGCTAATAGTTTAGCCTCTATTGTACTCGGGAATTGTCATGCTCTAGATAACCCCAACTGCCCAGCAAGGAGGAGCTTGTGCAATTATTGCTGAAAAATGCTGCTTCTATTTAAATCAAACTGAACAAATAGTCTCTAACTCACATGTATTAAAAGAGAATATTAATACTTTCCAGAAGAGAAATGAAGCACTGCAACATTTTTGGGCAGATCTATTTCTAGGATTAGGAGGCTAGTTTAATAGGGTGTGGGGAAATGTTCTTCAGTTTGCCCTTTTCTGTTTGTTTATCCTCATTCTAATCTATGTTCATTTCTCCCTTTGTAGATCTATTATGTCTTGACTACTAACCCAATTCTTCTTTCCACAGCAACCAGAATAGCTTTTAAAATATACTAACCTTCTAGGGAAGTTTTAGAGGAAGGACCTAATGGGATTCAGAATGAGTATCTCTAGGATGTACCACTTTGACATGCAGAGTATTTTAAGCTGAAAACAATCAAAGCCCAAAAGATTTAGGAAGAGCTTTTACAATCCCTTAACTGCCTAAAAGAATTTAGGTAGATGGCCTGGTCCAGGAAGAGAGCTATCACCAAAGATAACTATAAAGATATGGGCTAGGAGTAGAAGTCTCAGGGGGACTCATCAAGGTCTGTTTGTTCAAAGTCCTCTCTGTGTCCTATTGTCTTTTTGTGGCACCACAAACATTAGTTTCCCAAACATTTGCTCTTCCCATCTTTCTATAAATTGTCTTTCTTTCCTTTGAAGTTCTGGTCCCCCACACCCATTTTCTTAGCTCAGAATGGCATATAAGTCTTAATTGCCTGACTGCCTGTGCATTTCATTTTCTTATGCATATATGCACATAATTAGACTTTCTTCTATTAATTGGTCTCACATCAATTTAATTATTAGACTAGCCAGAAGAACCTAAAATAATAGATAAAAATTTTTCCTCCCTTCAGGATGAAGACTTGTATATTTATACTAGAACTCTAATCATCTGCTTTGCAGTCTGAAATAAAATTAAGTGTCTGTTGTCTGTTTCCACAGAATACCAAAAAGGCTGGATGGCTTTTCACTAAAAATGGAGGATAACCATATAATAACCATTGTAAATACTGCAATTGTTTGACTTAAAAGAGGCCAAACAGCATGCTAGAATTCACTTTTGGGAGAAATTGGGGGTTGAGAGAAACGTGCAACTGAACATACTAAAAATTAAGAAAGGCATAGTTTTCCTTTCCCATAGGCACCTATAATAAAGTCCAGCTACAGGTACGTTTGGTTGTCTGTTGATAATGACACGCTATATCTACTGAAAACTATTGACAAGGAAAACAAATAATGAACCTCACATCAATCATGTTATTTTGTTTCTCGGCTCCCCACCCCCACCCCCAACACACTGATGAGGTTTGAAATGTAAAACTGGGCTTAAATGGACATACCATTCCACTGCTAAAATCACATTGGAATACAATACATTGGAGACAACAACAGATTAAAGAAATCATTAAGAGTGTAACATCTAGAATCTAGACAATTAAAAAAACCAACAGTGGTAATAGCCTTCTGTATTTCAATGAGTTTTGGTGACAGCTTGGCTTTGGAGAACATCAGTTCCATCGAACATCTTTTCTTGCAAATATCTGTAGATTCTAGAGAATCTGCATTGTTATGACTGTCAGGAAGTAAAACAGGCAGATGCTTACACTGAATGACCTCTTACAGGAGCAACTTTATGTAGTGTTACCAGGATGAGGCAGTAATATGGGTTTATTCATTTGTATCCTGGACATCAAAAACTGTGGTGACTGAATAATTTACTACAAAGTTGAAAATTATTTTGACCAAACAATAATTACAATTATAAGAAATTACTAAAATATCAACATTAATTTTTAATATTTTCTACTAAACTCTAAAAGTTGATGATTCTTTTAATCATGGCAGGTGATATAGCTAAATATATCTATAATAAGATGCATACAATTCTTAATTTTTAGTAAAGGAGTACCCATTTTCAATTCACTTTTATAGCATCTTAAATTTAAGGAACTCTCTAGGTATTGATATATAGCTAAATGAATTTTGAACTCTCCTTACTGCTTAGGAAAACATTCTAGCACAGAGTGACTAAACCAGGTAAACAGTACCTTTTATTGAATTAATAGTGCTTATTTTAGTCACTATGCAGTTTAAGGACACTACTACCTTCTTTTTTTTTTTTAAATAGTTTATTGTCAAATTAGTTTCCACATAACACCCAGTGCTCATCCCCACAAGTGTCCTCCTCCATGCCCGTCCCTCCTTCCCCCCCACATCCATCAGTCCTCAGTTTGTTTCTCAGCATTCAAGAGTCTCTCATGGTTTGCCTCTCTCCCTTTCCCCCACCATTTCCTCCCTTCTTCTCCCCCTTGTTCCTCAGTTAAGTTCCTCCTAATCCTCCTATACGTGCAAACATATGATATTTGTCCTTCTCTGCCTGACTTATTTCGCTCAGCATAACACCCTCAAGGTCCATCCATGTTGCTACACATGGCCAGATTTCATTCTTTCTCATTGTCATGTAGTATTCCATGGTCTAGATAAACCACATCTTCTTGATCCATTCATCTGTTGATGGACACTTAGGCTCTTTCCATGCTTTAGCTATTGTTGGGAGTGCTGCTATGAACATTGGAGGACACTACTACTTTCTAATCCATTTATCATTTCCCATGATTTCAAAAATTCATTTCTCATTTCCTATGATTTCAAAAATTACCATCAGATGTACTGTAATTCTGTTTTTCAGTACCCTGTGTGATTTGATTCATTTGAATTCAGGGACTTGCACTTCATTATCATCCCTCAAATGCAGTAGGGGAAAAGAGCAGTAAAACAGGAGGCAGGGAAACTCTTCTATCCAAACATTGCCATGGACTTATGTGTGGCTTTGAGCAAGACACTTAATCTCATGGCTTTTTTCATCTGTAAACCAAAAACATTGAGCTGTATGGCTTGTTTGTTTTTTTTTAGGCCCCTTCCAGTTTCAATTCTATTTTAGTTTTTGTTTTCTAAATAATACTTATTAAGAATAATATTCTTCTTTTTCTAGTTTGACAATTATTCTTGATGGCATGTAAATAAGGAAAATTGTTGAATATTTCTATTCTTTTTCTGCCATCAGTTAATGTTAAGATTTAACATCTGCTTTAAGATTAAGGCCAAGCTCTGCTTTTTCTTTTCTCTTTGTCTTAAGTCTAGGTTTTTTGTGTGTTTTTTTTAAGGTCTTTTGGTGGCTTTAGAATTTTTTGCTAAGCCTCAGCCATAGAGTTTATGGAATTAGGCAGAACCAGAGCTTGGATCTCAGTTCTACTTTATGTTAGTTGTGGGAAGTTGGCAAGGCTATCTAATTCTCCAGAGTTTATTTCTCTCATTTATTAAGTTGGGATAACATCAGTGTTTACTTCATGTGATTGTTGTGGGGATTACATAAAAAAAAGAACATGAAAAATTCTTAGTATAAAACCTGGCACAAAAAAAAAAGCCCTAGAGAAATATTTTTATTTTCTTATTGTTGCTTTTTTTGTTGCCATCATCATCAACATTATCATCGTCACTCTGGAGGTTAGTTTTGAAATATTATTACTGTTTTTCATTGTTTCTTTCTCTGAGAAAGCAGAATCAATAATACCTCATATGAGTAGATAATTTTACAGTTTACACAGTATTTTTGCTGGCTTTATCTAATCTTCACAATAATGCTCTGACTTGGGAAGGATTAGAATCTCCACAGTACAGATCAGAAAGTCTCAGAACATTTAGTAATGTCCACAGGATGAACACAAGGAGCTTGTGACGTTTACTATCCTAACTGCTGTTGACCAGGAAGAAGGGGCTGTAAAGCGACCAAAAGCATTTATTTGGAGTCTTAGGGACTGCAGTCTCAAAGACATAGAATGGACAGAAATTGAAAGTGTGTTCCAAATTGCAAGTGGGCAGTGCACCCTTATAAAGGCAAAAACTACAGAGTTATATAACTCGTTTTGAAAGAATTATGATTGGTGCTGACAGAGTTAAACTATATAATATCGTATTGGCTGTTTAGTTAATAGATTTTACATTATCTCTATTTCAGTCCAAAGTAGAATGTGTTCCATAGGACGATTCAGGTGCAATCGACTGACAAATTGCAATTGACAAAACTCGAAAGTCCATGGTGTTCCAAAATTTGAAATATAAGACTGCATAGGCCATACTTCCTCAGTATCCTCGCAGTCCTATTTTGAATGACTCTTAGCAATGCTCACCTCACTTGGGAATCTTCTTTCATACCCCCTAGAGCCTAACATGGGAAATGATTGAAGTGACTCATGTAGTGGTAGCACAACATGGTGATAAACCACATCAGGTGGCTTTGTGACAGAGTTGTCTGTAATGAATACCAGCAATGGGTGGTCAAAGCTTCTTTATTTTAATTATTTTATTGTTCTTAAATTTTAATTCCAGCACACTCAACATTAGTTTCAGGTATGCAATTCTGTACATTAAGCTCTCACTATGATTAAGTGTACTCCTTAATCCCTTTCACCTATTTTCACCCATCTACCCACCTACCTGCCCTCTGGTAACCATCAGTTTGTTCTCTATAGTTGAGTCTGTTTCTTGGTTTGTCTCTTTTTCCTTGTTTATTTGTTTTGTTTCTTAAATTCCACGTGTGTATGAAATCATATGGTATTCTCTGACTGACTTATTTTACTTAGCATTATATCATCTAGATCTGCCCATGTTGTTGCAAATAACAAGATTTAATTCTCTTCTATGACTGAGTAATATTCCATGGTGTGTGTGTGTGTGTGTGTGTGTGTGTGTGTGTGTGTGTTTAAATACAAATTATCCTCATCCATTCATCAGTCAATGGATATTTGGCCTCTTTCCATAATTTGACTATTGTTCATAGTGCTTCTATAAACATTGGGGTACATGTGCCCCTTTGAATCAGCATTTTGGTATTCTTTGGATAAATACCTAGTAGTGCAATTGCTGGGTTGTTTTCCTTTGCTGGTTCCTTTGAGGAACCTCCATACTGTTTTCCAGAGTGGCTTTACCAGTTTGCATTTCCACCTGTAATTCAAAAGTGATCCCCTTTCTCTGAATCCTTGCCAACATCTGTCATTCCCTGAGTTGTTAATTTGAGCCGTTCTGACAGGTGTGAGGTGATATCTTATTGTGGTTTGATTTGTATTTTTCTGATGATGAGTGATGTTGAGCATCTTTTCATGTGTTTGTAAGCCATCTGGATGTCTTCTTTTGAAGGGTCTACTAATGTCTTTTCCCCATGTCTTCACTGGATTATTTGTTTTTTGAGTATTGAGTTTGATAAAGTTCTGATATGTCATTTGCACATATCTTCTTCCATTCTGTCTGTTGCCTTTTAGTTTTGTTGATTGTTTCCTTCATTGTGCAAAGATTTTTGCCTTGATAAGGTCCCAATAGTTCATTTTTGCTTTTGTTTCCTTTGCCTTCTGAGACATATCTAGTAAAAAGTTGGTGCAGCTGAGGTATTTTTAATTTTTGAGTCCCTTCCATACCGTTTTCCACAGTGGCTGCTCCACTAACAGTGCATGGGGTTTTTCTCCACATCCTCACCAATACCTGTTGTTTCTTGTGCTTTTGATTTTAGCTATTCTGATAGGTTCAAGGTGATATCTCATTGTGGTTTTGAGTTGCATTTCCCTGATGATTAGTGATGTTTTTGTGTGTTTGTTGGCCATCTATATGTCTTCTTTGGAGACATGTCTGTTCATCTCTTCTGCTCATTTTTAATTGGATTATTTGGGGAGGGGTTTGGTTGAGTTGTATAAGTTCTTTATATATTTTGGATACTAACCCTTTATCAGATATGCCATTTAGAAGTATCTTCTGTCATTCAGTAGATTGTCTTTTAGTTTTGTTGACTGTTTCCTTTGCTGTGCAGAAGCTTTTTATTTTGATATAGACCCAAGTTTATTTTTACTTTTGTGTAATTACCCTTTTCATGTCTGTGGCATCACTTGTTTCTCCTCTTTCATTTTTGATTTTGCTTATATGAGTCTTCTCCTTGTTTTTCTTTTTTTGATGATTCTGGCTAAAAGTTATCAATTTTATTGATCTTTTCAAAAAAGCAGCTTCTTATTTCTTTTCTATTGTTTTTTAAGTTTCTATATCATTTATTTCTGCTCTTATCTTTATTATTTCCTTCCTTCAACTGGTTTGGGAGTTTTGTTTGTTTCTCTTTTTCTAGCTCATTAAGTGTAAAGTTAGGTTGTTAATTTGAGATTTTTCTTGCTCCTTGATGTAGATTCATATTGCTATACACTTCCCTCTTAAAACAGCTTTTACAGCACCCGAGAGATTTGGGACTGGTGTGTTTTCATTTTCATTTGTTTTCATGTATTTTTTAAAAATTTCCTCTGATTTCTTGGTTGACTCATTCATTGTCTAGTAGCATGTTATTTAACCTCCATGCATTTGTGATCTTTCAGATTTTTTCTTGTGATAGACCTCTAGTTTCATAGTTTGTGGTTGGAAAAGATGCATGGTATGACTTCAGTCTTTTTGGACTTGTTGAGACTTATTTTGTGGCCTAATATGTTATCCATTTTAGATAATGTTCCATGTGCATTTGAAAAGAATGTGTGTTCTGCTGTTTTAGGATGGGATGTTCTGAAAATATTTGTTAGATCCACGCGGTCCAATGTGTCTTTCAAATCCATTGTTTCTTTGCTGACTTTCTGTTTGGATGATTTATCCATTGATGTAAGTGGAATGTTAAAATTTCCTACTACTATTATATTACTATTGATTGCTTCTTTCCTGTTTATTATTAGCTGCTTTATGAATTTGAGTGCTTTCATGTTGGGTGCTTAAATATTTACAATTGTTATATCCTCTTGTTGGCTGTCCCATGAATGATTATGTAAGGTCCCTCTTTGTCTCTTATTACAGTCTTGTTTTAAAGTCTATTTGGACTGATACAAGTATTACTATACTGGCTTTCTTTTCACTTCCATTTGGAGGTTAAATGCTTTTCCATCCTTTTACTTTCAATCTGCACGTGTCTTTACATCTGAAAGGAGACTCTTACAGGAAGCTTATAGATGAGTTTTGCCTTTTTATTCATTCTGTCACCCAATGTCTTTTGATTGGAGATTTTTGTCTATTTACAGTCAAGGTAATTATTGATAGGTCTGTAGTTATTGCCACTTTGTTACTTGTTTTATGGTTGTTTCTGTAGTTCTTCTCTGTTCCTTTTCTTACTCTCTTCTCTATGGCTTACTGGCTTTCTTCTGTACTGTACTTGGATTCCTTTTTAATTATTATTTACATATCTGTTACTAGTTTTTGATTTGTGGTTACCATTATGTTTGTATATAACATCTTATGCATGTAGCAGTCTATATGAAGTTGTTGGTCACTTAAATTTTTAAAAAGTTAATGTTTATTTATTTTTGAGAGAGAGAGAGAGAGAGTGCTCAAGCAGGAGACGGATTGAAAGAGAGACACACACAGAATCCAATGCAGGCTCCAGGCTCTGAGCTGTTAGCCCAGAGCCAAAAACAGAGCTTGAACCCACAAACCATGAGATCATGTCCTGAGTCAAAGTAAAATGCTCAACCAACTGAGCCATTCAGGTGTCCCAATGGTCACTAAAATTTGAACCCATTCTTTACTCACAACCCCACATTTTTGGTGTATGGTGTAGTACTTTATATCCTTTTGTTTTGTGAATCCCTTGACTGATTTTATAGGTATACTTCATTATACTGCTTTTCTGCTTGCTTCCTACTTTTCTTGTTCCTACTTACAGTCTTTTTTTTCTACTAATATTGTGCCCTTTAACATTTCTTGTAGGGTTGATTTAGGGGTCATGAATTCCTTTAACTTTGGTTTATCTGGAAAACTCTATCTCTCCTATTCTGAATGAGAGACTTGCTGTGTAGAATATTCTTGGTGCAGGAATTTTTCCCCCTTTCAGCACTTTGGTGACACTTTCATGTCATTCCCTTATTTCTTTTTTAATTTTTTAAAAAAATTTATATTTATTTGTTTTTGAAAGACAGTGAGAGAGAGAAAGATAGAGAGTGTGGGCACATGTAAGTGGGGGAGGAGCAGAGGCAGAGGAAGAGAGAGAATTGCAAGCAGGCTATGTGCTGTCAGTGCAAAGCCTGATGTGGAGCTCAAACTCACAAACTGTGAAATCATAACCTGAGCTAAAACAAGAGTCAGACACTTAACCAATTGAGAGGTCCTGGTGCCTCTAATGCCACTTCTCTCTGGCCTGCAAAATTTCTGCTGAAAAATCAGCTGATAACCCTATGGGGTTTCCCTTGTATGTAACTGTTTTCTTTTCTATTGCTGTTTTTAAAAATCTCTTCCACTACTTTTTGCCATTTTAATTTCTGTGTGTCTTGGTGTGGACCTCCTTGGTTGATTTTGCTGGGTGCTTTTTGTGCCTCCTGGATTTGGATTTCTGTCTCCTTTCTCAAATTCAAGAAGTTTTTAGCTATTATTTCTTCAAATAGATTTTCTACTCCTTCTTTCTTCTTCTGGGATCTCTATAATGTGAAGTTATTATGCTTGTTGAGTTCTCTTAATCTATTTTCATTTTGTCTTAGTCATTTTTTTCTCTCTCTTCTTTAACTTGATTGCTTTCCATTACTCTGTCCTCTAGGTTACTGATCCATTGTTCTGATTCTTCTAGTCTACTACTCATTCCCTCTAGTGTGTTTTTAATTTCACTTATTGAATGCTCCATATGTGATTGGTTCTTTTTCTTTTTTTTTCAATCTCTGTTTAGAGTCTCCCTGAAGTCCTCTACTCTTTTTCAAGGCCATTATCTTTGTGACCATTTCTTTAAATTCTCAATAAGGCATATTACCCCTGTTTCATTTAGCTTTCTTGCTGTGATTTTGTCTTATTCTTTCATTTGGGATATATTCCTCTGTTCCCTCATTTTATTTAACTCTGTGTCTTTGCCCATGTGTTAGGAAAGTCATCTACATTTCCTACTCTTGAACATAGTGGCCTTATGGGTCCATCTCCTATAGAACCCTGTGGTACTATATAGTCCCCTGTTCATCTGGACCTGGTATTTCACGGGTATCTACTATGTATATCGTTTGTGTCCTATTGTGGCTGAGCCATATTTACCTTGAGTCCTATCATCTGTAATGGCTCTCTTTGATTCTTGCCAGTCTGGGGCCTCCTTGGCCTTGAGTTGAGCAGACCAGGTATTTACCAGAGCTGTAGTAACACTGAACTGCAAGGTACTCTCCCCATGTTGTCACTTGAGAAGCTTTCACTGTTGCATGGGGCTTGCAGTCAGACTGGTGTGTGTGGTTATTTTCCTCTGTCCCCAGGACAGGTGTCACTTTGGAGCGTTGCTGGCCTCTGTCAGTGCTGCTTGTTTATTGCCAGGCTTGGCACAGCTTTTGATGGACTCCTGATGAAGGCAGGTCTGCAGGAGAACCCAGGGGTGGGGTATGCAGTGTTAACAACATGTGCATGAGTCCATTATGGGAGGGGACCTCTCACTTGGAGAAATGCTGAGGGTGGGTCCACAGGAGAAGGTGGAGGCAGGTCACTTGGTGCCAGCAAGTTGTGCTATAGTGTGCTGTGGGAAGGGACCTGTAGCCACTTTAGAAAACTATCTTAGCTTGGCTGGAGGGTGCAAGTTTTCAGAAGAGCACAGAGGCAGGGCACATGGTATTAGCAAGTTTTTCAAGGGTCTGCTGTGGAGGGATACCTGGAGTAAAGGCCTGCCTGGGGAATGCCAGTTGGTGCAAGTGCACAGGGGTGGGACAGGCTATTAGCAAGTTAAGTAAAGAGTGCTCCTGGGGCGCCTGGGTGGCTTAGTCGGTTAAGCGTCCGACTTTCGCTTGGGTCATGATCTCGCGGTTCGTGGGTTCGAGCCCCGCGTCGGGCTCTGTGCTGACTGCCAGCTTGGAGCCTGGACCCTGTTTCAGTCTGTGACTCCCTCTCTCTCTGACCCTCCCCTGCTCATGCTGTCTCTCTCTCTCTCTCTCTCTCTCCTAGAAATAAATTTTGGAAAAAAAAAAAAAAAAAAAAGAGTGCTCCTGCTGTGCTGGTTGCTGCTGGTCTCCATGCATCTAGGCTGGGGGCAGGGGAGGGAAATCATGTCCATCAACTTCTGTTATTGAAGAAGTCTTTCAAAGATTCTGTCTCTCCAGTACTCGCTCTGAGGTTAGTAAATAATCTTGCAATATACCACAGGTGGTTTTCAAACTGCTGCTTCTTTACTGTAGCTCTGTGGGTCTGTTGTTCTGTCTCTTTAAGGTGGGGACTCAGTTTCCTATTTCCCTTCTGGCTCTCCCAGAGCTGAGTCCACTGATTTTTAGTTTCAGGTATTAAGCCCTACTGATTGTAAGAATTTGTGGTTAGGTTTCTCTGGTTTTCAAAACCAAATGTTGTAAGAATTTGTCTTTCCTATGAGTGTCTCCTGTGCCTGGGGTCCCTGGTATGGGGTCTGTTCCTTTCCCTTTTCTGTGCAGGCAGAGTCTTCTTCTGTGGACAGTCCTGTGGGTCAGTTTGGCTCTCCACCAAGTCTCTGTCCTTCCTACCCTGTTAGATGTGGGCTCTTCTCTACATTTAGTTGTGGAGAGCCTGTTCTCCAGTCTTGGTGTCATTTTCTGATGTGTGAATTACTTAGTTGTATCTCTGTGACTGACCAGGTAAGTTTAGGACCCTCTTACTTTGCCATCTTCCCCCAGAAGTGGTCAAGCCTTCTTTAAAGAAAACTTTACATTAATTTGAGAGAAAACAGGTATTTTATTATGGAGTATAAATTTCTTGAACTAGAAACAGTTTAAGGTTTCTTTTTGTGTCTTGTATACATTGGTTTGTAAAAAGAATTTTTCTCCCAAAATTTGTTTTCCATTTTGAATGTAATAAGTGATACTTATTAAAAAGACAGTGTGGAGTATGGGGTTTTATGGGAATTTAGAAGGGATCCTGAGTTGGGGGTTGGGACATAATGGGTGGTCATAGAACAGAAAAGTTCTCAGGTCATGCCTGGGAGCATTTGCTGGAGAAAGACACAGACAGACTGGTGTCCAAAGTTATAATCTGATCATTTGTTGCATTTCCCTCCTTATTTGTCTTCCTTGAGTCAGGAGGAAAACATTTGGTCTTGTCCCCTAGGGTGCTTTAATGTGAGAAATTTTCCACCTATTTGAAGAAAAATGGAAAAAAAAAGACAACATAGTGAGTTTTTCATAATGCTAATTTTCTGCTTCAATTTGAAAAATTCTTAGTTAAGAACTTCTTGTTTTATTATTTTAAGATGTCCTTTTCTGAAATGATAGCCATAGTAGATGGCAGTTGATTTTCTTTAATTTGCTTAACCAGGTCAGATTTTAAAAAGTGGTAAATATATATGGGTGTTTGAATTTTTATTTGTTCCCAACAAACAAACAAAAATAAGTGCCTGGGTGGCTCAGTTAGTGAAGCACCTGACTCTTGATGTTGGCTCAGATCATGATTTCCTGGTTCGTGGGATTGAGCCCCATGCCTGGCTCTGCACTGACACTCCTCTACTGCACTGACAGTGTGATGCCTGCTTGAGATATTCTCTCTCCTCTTTCTCTGCCCTTTCCCCTGCCTGAGCGCTCTCTTTCTCTCAAAATAAATAAGCTTTTAAAAATAAATAAATAAATAAATAAATAAAATCTAATTTGTTTATAGAATCCAAAGCCCGAGGTCAGAGACATCCATGGCAGAGCTGCACTAAAGCCAGGTTTATCCTGCAGTGTGGGGAGTCCTCTGACATGTGCTTGGCCAGCTCCTCCTCATGGCCCAGGTCCCCTGGCTGCCGCATCTCTGAATTAAATATCCATCCCAGTGAACGGAATGAGATTTAGTTGAATTTCTCCTGCTAAGCTGTCTGAGGGACTGTGAAATGTGACTGCTTTGACTGACGCTCCCATTTTCTCTTCCTCAAAATAAGTCCGATTGACAGGATTCAAAGGAGATGTGAAATTAGTTCTTATTCCCTGATTCAGCAATAAAGCCGGGAAGCAGAATCTGCTAAATGAAAACTAGGAACGAGAGATTGTAAGGCAAGCCTCAACTAGCTGAGGAAGTTTTTCTGTGCCTGCAGCTGATTAAACTGCTTTTGTAACTGGATGAAATGTTGGTCCTAGTCAGGACTCCACTGCTGCAGACACTTTCACTGACTTCCATGTGGATGAGCAGATAGCATTCAGCCAGGACTCATGCACACACCCTTGTTACAAGCATTTCCCAAACTGTTTCTGAGATGTCAGCCATTAGGGAATAATCCGATGATAATTTATACTTCATAACACAATTACTCCCCCCATTACATATTTGTCTCAGACTGAGCTAAAATTTTCTGAAAGGTGTTTTCCAGATTCTTCCTTCCTTTTCTTTCCTGAGTCTCTAATAATGCCAGTTTTACTCCAAAGATCTACAAAATGAAGAACTGGGTATTCTATTTGTATTAACGTTTAGATTATCAAGTAACTTTTATATTTTGGAACTGATTTGGGGGGATCTGTCCTAATCTTTCCTGATGCAGTTGAGCCCTTTTTCATCAGTGGAAGTGGAGAACTTAGATCTGCTTCCCCCTGTAGTAACTGGGACTCAGAAGGATGAAGTGGAAGGAACCCTTTAAGTATTTCCAAAGGGAAGTGATCTGGCCTCTAGTATGTCCCACTCCATTCCTGATTGTAGGCATGTGCCCTCCCACCCCATCAGCTAATAATAAAGCCAGGCAGTATATCAAGCCCTAGACAAAGACTCATTAGACGTGCCTGTGATTAAAGTCGATTAGTTAGAAGTCACTGGGAATTTTGAGTCCAAGATCAGTGGTGAATCAGATCCAATTTGCATAAACTACAAGGTGCTTCATTAAGGCTCATCATTTTCCTCTGTCCTTTTGTAATAAATCATGCTTTTATGGGATTCATTCAAATTGAGTTTGAGGATTTTGCCTTCAGAATTCTTCAACACTATTAAGATCACTTTAGCTATGCTCTTTGGCCTCATTTGCTAAGAGGGTACTTGTCTGGAGCTTCATCTCAGAGCCACATCCTTGAAAAAGCTTCCTAGAAATGTAAGCAGTGATTCATTAGGGACCATGTGCCAGCAGCCAAGACCCATATGATAATGAAGTAGACATCTTTTAAAGCACCAGTAGAGCAAATCATACTTGCTGATGTTGATGTAGTACTCAGGCCACATAGTGCACTGTGTTGAGACAACTGATCCTTGAATAATTTTACATTCTCTTCTTGACATGAGTCTATCTAAAACCAGGAAAATTGACTAGGTTTAACCTTCCAGAGCTCTTGTGTGGATGGTTCTTTCTTTGTAATTACTTGTGAGAACGATGAGGTGCTTCTTGTTTTACCCCAGAGATTGTTCTTTTCTCCCAAAGATTGTTCCCTTTATCTCCTGTCATTTGTGCACTCTGCCCCTCATGTCTAGACCACCTCCCCATGCTTCTTATAGTCCTCTTCACTTGTGCCTGTTGAAGCATTTATCGCACTGTAATATAATTTCCTTTTTATTTATTTATCTCTTCTACTCCTTGAAGACAGGGATTCCATGCCTAGCTCATAGCTAACAGTAAATATGTACTGATAGATTGTTGTGAATTACGAGATGGTGCCTTTAATGGAATATTATACAGCCTCTTAAAGAAATGATATTGATCTCTATATCGTGATGTGTAAAGATGCCCGTATATTTTATAATATAGTTACTGAAAAATAAAGCAAGCTAAAAGCACCATACATAGGATAATCCCATTTTTGTAAAGAAATAGTGCTTATGTGTATATTCATGGAAAACGTAAAATGTGTAATTACACAGGGGCCAGATGTAGGGTAAAAAGGTAGGGCTTCTGCTTTTAACTTTATAAATCTCTACATTTTAATCTGTTAGACTGAATCTGTGTTACTATTATAAATGAAAAACCCAGTAAACAGTTTTAAAACCCATAAAATTGTAGATTCCGGTTGTTAATTATTATTACTTTAAAAACACTGTATTAATTTCGTAGGGCTACTACAGCAAATTACCACAAACTGGGTGATTTAATAAAACAAAATTATTCTGGAGGTGAGAATTCTGAAATGGAGGTACAGCCCTGTTTCCTCCAAAGGTTCTAGGAAACAATCCTTCTTTGCCTCTTTAGCAGCTATCAGTAATCCTTGGATTCCTTGGCCTGTGGACACATAGCTCCAGTCTCTGCCTCCGTTTTCATGTGGCCTTTTCCTCTTTTCTTCTCTATATCTTCACATATCTTTCTTATAAAGACGCCAGCCATTGGATTTTGGGTCCACTCCAATCCCATATGACCTTACCTTAAAATAACTAATTGTGGGGGGGGGAAGGGGGGATGGGCATGGAGGAAGGCACTTGTGGGGATGAGCACTGAGTGTTATGTGGAAACTAATTTGACAATAAACTATTTGTAAAAAAAAAAAAAATAACTAATTGTGTCTGCAAAGACCCTATTTCCAAATAAGGTCATATTCTGTTGTTCTGGATGGAGTTGAATTCTGGGCAAGCACAATTCACCCCAGTACAAACGCTAACAAGGGCCAGAACCAATGAGCTTTATGTGTTAAAACACCACTTCTGAAGACTGTTGTCTTGGCAGGCATGTCACCATTACATTTTGTGGCCCTTCATTGGACTGGCGCAGAATGGGAGTTCCATGTGATGCTGCAACTGCTATAGGTTTGGAGAACCTAACAAGCCTTCACTTCATCTCTCCTCTAGCCTTAGACCTGAATCTACTTCACTCTACCACTCTACTTCACTCTACCACTCCAGTTCTGGGATGAAGCAACTTTTAGTACCTTTTTTAATCTCTAGTTTTACTTTTGGTATGAAGTTTTGTTTAATTTACAAATTTAATTTCTTTTCCTTCCTTCCTTCCTCCCTCCCTCCCTCCCTCTTCCTTCCTTCCTTCCTTCTTTCCTTCCTTCCTGATTATTGTCTACTATACAAGGCTCTGCAGGGCACACAACATGAATTTCCTTGCTTTTGAGGATCTTGCAGCTTGATTTATGAATGTCAACACTGCACCTACTGATTCTAAGAGACACATTTAAAAAATTTGTTTATGCTTTTTAAAATTTATTTCTGAGAGAGAGAGAGAGAGAGAGATACAGTATGAGCAGGGGAGGGGCAGAGAGAGAGAGAGTTACAGAATCCAAAACTGGCTTCAAGCTCTGAGCTGGCTGTCAGCACAGAGCCCAATGCAGGGCTCGAACCCATGAACTGTGAGATCATGACCTGAGCCGAAGTTGGACGTTCAACCGACTGATCCACCCAGGTGCCCCAAGAGACACATTTTAATATTTCTAAAACTGGGATTTTTCTTACAGCTGATGGCATGACATAGTTTAACTGACAGCATTTAAAATTTCCTAATGGTAAATAAAGCTACATGTTTTACAGTTAATGTCTTCAGGTTCAATGAGATATGGCAACATATGAAATTGGGCAAGTTACCTGCCATTATACTTGATAAGCACATTCTATGAGTGATTGTGGGTTAAGAAAGAGGACTCTATAGTTCTTTTTTGAAGTTTATTTATTTATTTTGAGAGAGTATACGAGCATGAATGGGGGAGGGGGCAGACAAAGAGGGAGAAAGAGAATCCCAGGCTCTGCACTGACAGTGCATGCATGGCTCAATCCCATGAACTGTGAGTTCATGACCTGAGCTGAAATCAAGAGCCAGACACTCAACCAACTGAGCATCAGGTGTCCCTGTAGTTCGTTTTCTTTAAATATAGTTTCTAAAAATAAAAATATTTAGGGGCACCCAGGTGGCTTAGTTAGTTGAGTATCCAACTTTGGCTCAGGTCATAATCTCGCTCAGGCCATGGGCTCTAGCCCCACATTGGGCTGGCTGCAGTCAGCCTGTCAGCACAAGCCTCCTTCTCATCCTCTGTCCCTCTCTCTTGCCCCTCGCATGCTTGTGCTTTCTCAAAAACTAAATATTTAAAAAATAAAAATATTTATGTTTACATGTTTATTGTGGCTACTACTTTTTAAACTCAGATACAGTTGATGATAGCATATTAGTTTCAGGTGAACAACATGGTGATTCAATCTTTGTTTAAACTGCAAAATAATCACAATAAGTCTCCTTAACATGTAATCATACATAGTTACCAAAGTTTTTCTTGTAGTGAGAACTTTTAGAATCTACTGTTAACAACTTTCAAATATGCCATATGGTATTATTAACTATAGTCACCATGCTGTATACCACATCCCCATGACTCATTTATTTTATAACTGGAAGTTTGTTTTTTTTTACTCCATTCACCCATTTACACACCCCATACTTTCTGTCTCTGATAACTACCAGTCTGTTTTCTGTGTCTGTGAGGTTTTTAAAAAACATGTTTTGAGGGGCCCCTGGGTGGCTCAGTCAGTTAAGCCTCCGACTTCAGCTCAGGTCATGATCTCACGGTTTGTGAGTTCGAGCCCCATGTCAGGCTTTGTGGTGACCACTCACAGCCTGGAGCCTGCTTCGAATTCTGTGCTTCCATCTCTCTCTGCCCTTCCCCTGCTCATGCTCTGTATCTCTCTCTCTCAAAAACAAATAAACATTAAAAAACATGTTTTTAGATTCCACATATAAGTTAGATCATATAGCATTTGTCTTTCTCTGACTTATTTCACTTAGCCTAATGTTCTTAAGGTCCATCCATGTTGCAAATGGCAAGATTCCATTCTTTTTTCTTTTGTGGCAAAATAATATTCTCTATCTCTGGTAGATATAGATCTAAATATAGATTTAGCCATAGATAGATATAGATGATATAGACATAATGGCATTTTTAAAATTCCTTCATCCATTAATGGGTCCTTAGTTTATTTCTGTATCTTGACTATTGTAAGTAATGCTGCAATGAAAGTGGGGATACATACTTCATTTTGAGTTAATACCTAGGAGTAGAATTGCTAGATCATATGCTAGTTCTATTTTTGCTTTTCTGAGGAACCTCCGTACTATTTTCCATAGTGACTGCACCAAATTACATTCCCATCAATGGTGCACTAGAGTTTCCTTTTGTCCACGTTCTCGCTAGCACTTGCTATTTCTAATTCTCTTATTTCTTGTATTTATTCCATATGTCATGAACCTGCTATTTGCAAGGGGTAGAGAATATGTAAACACTCTGTTAAAACAATATCAGAACTTACATTTACCAACCAAATGATTTGGATATTGAAAAAATTTTTTTTTACAGAATCTGAAGCAGGCTCCAGGCTCTGAGCTAGCTGTCAGCACAGAGCCCAACACAGGACTCAAATCTACAGACTGTGAGATCATGACCTGAGCTGAAGTCGGACACTTAACTGACTGAGCCACCCAGGTGCCCCCAGGATATTGAAAATTTTACACAGCAAAAAAACATTTGTGAACCAGGAGAGAAGGCAAATCTATGGTCAATAATGTGCAAAATTGTCAACACTGTACCTTTCTTATTGGTAAGTTTCTTCTAAGAAGATGGTTCTTAAATTTATTATCAGTTAAACCAGAGTCTTTAAGGTGGAAAATTCATTAGTATCAACTTAACTGTTCAGCTTTTCCTCAAGTCTCCAATCAGTTATCAGTATGTAATGCTATTTGCACAAAGTATCTTTGGTGTAATACAAATTTCTGTCTCTTCCCCCTAAGGGATGAAATATCATGTGGGAAAAGGAAGAAAATGCAAGATGAATTCTGAGTCTAATTCATGAGGTTTTTTTTTATTCTTTTACATAGTATTTATATCACAGTCAGAAATAAAATCTAAGTTAGAATATTCACCAGCTAAAAGAAAACAGTTTTGTGTGGCAAACCTATTACCCTAGAAAACAAGTCATTAAAGGACCTCTTACAATAGCAGCCATAAAATTGACATTCTGTGGGAGACCGCGTGTTCATTGCTGTTCTTTTTATTGAGGATCCTCACTGGGCACTGTTCTGAGAACTGAAATCTGCTGGCAGAATGAGTACTTCACCTAAGGACTTTGCATCCTCTTCTGGGGGAAAGGTGGAGTATGCAGGATAGTTGTGTGACAGGTGGAAATGTGACCCTGTTGTTGTCTTTATTTGGGGATTAAGTATGGTTTAAGATCTGTTTGGGTGCCACTAAGGAGTGGGCTTGTGATAGGTAATTTTACGTGTCAGCTTGGTTAGGCCTTGGTAACAAAGTAGTCAAACATTATTCTAGATGGTTGAGTGAAAGTAATAATTTTTTAAATTTGAGTATGTTGAGCACACAATGTTCACTAGTTTCAGATGTCAATGAAAGTATTTTTTGGATGAGATTAATGTTGAAATCACTAGGCTTTGAATAATGTCAGTGTGACTTATCTAATCACTTGAAGGCTGCAACAGAAGCCGAACTTACCTCTGAAAAAAGAGAGAATTATGCCAGCAGACTGCCTTTGGGCTTAAAGTGGATTATTGACTCTTCCCTGGGTGAGGCTCACTCTGCAGATTTTGAACTTGTGATCCTCCACAATCATGTGACCCAGTTCCTTAAAATAAATCCCTATCTATCTACCTACCTACCTACCTACCTACCATTTATCTAACCTATTCACCTCTCCACTTATACATCTGTACATCCTATCGGTTTTTTTCTTCTCTGCAGAACCCTGACTAATACTGACTTTATGAGAGACAAAGCTTGTAGAGGCAGAAGAGATTTTTTCCTGAGTTTAAGAACTCAGGGCATGGCAGACACTAACCTCTTACTACCTACTGTTTTCCTGTTTAGGCAAAGAATTATATGGAAAGTCTGTGATATTTCTTTGGCAGAAAGAGGTTGGGGGAAGCTTTTAGAGAAAGGCAAATGGGTCTTCCTTTAGATTCTAATGCTACTGCTGATGGAATGCCATATTTCCCCCAATTTCCCCAGTGGGAATTGGAGCCAAATATTGAAGCTATTTATTGATGTTAGTAATGAAACTTTGGTTGTTACCATAAATTCTACATTACATTTGCTTAGATATCCTAATGTTTAAGAGGGAAGATGCCCTCTCCACAATATAAGTAAAGAAGGAAATATGCTGGCTCATATCTTCCCCCATAGTAGGACCACACTACCACTTGAGAAGAAGGAAGCTCTAGCTCAAGGCTGCTAGGAGGAGACAGAGGGAGGCTAACTGTATTTAAATAGGTCTTCTGTCTTTTCTCAAACACTGAAGCACTGGCTCAGGCACTGTCTTGTCCATGAAGCTTTCTAAACTTGAATAGATTTCTCTTTCTACTCCACATTGTCCATCTCTCTACTCTATTTCATACCAAAACTTCTTGAGTCACTATCTCTGCAGCCTCACTTCACTTTCTTCCATACCTGACTCCATTCAGGCTTTTAGTCCTCATTATGCTACAAAGACTGCCCTGGTCCAGATCCCTCCTAACCACCATGTTGCCAGGATCAAGGGTCACTTCTGTGTTCTCATTTTCCTTCATGTATCAATGACATTGATGATTCAGTTCTTCTTGAAACATGTTTTCTTTAGGCTTCTGTTGAGCAGAATTAAAGTACGGTTTCCTCCTACCTCATTTACTATGCCTTCTCAGATGTCTTTGCAGGTATTTATGCTGCTTAGCCTTGAAAACTTAGAATATCCAAGAGCTCAATCCTGTGCTCTATATAATTACTCTGCATGACCAGGCCTTTGGCTTTAAATCCCATCCATATGCCTCACAAATCTATATTTCCAATTGTGGCTTTTGCCCTGAAATCTAGGCTTACATATCCAATTTCCTACTTCACATCTCTGCTAATTAAATTGTTCCCTGTGTTTGAAACATAATACCCAATCTTTTCAAAGAAGTTTCTTCTTGTTACTTAAATTTCAACTTATATAGTGTCTGTACATCATTTTTAGCTACATATCCGTTTATCCATTTGCCATCTATTGTCTATCATCAATCACATCATCTAATTTTAATTCTATGCACAACCTGTGCCAGTAAATATCTCTTTTTTAAAAAATTCTAGTTAACATGCAGTGTAATATTACTTTCAGGTGTACAACATAGTGATTCAACAATTCCATATATTACCTGGTGCTTATCACCAGGTGCTCTCCTTAATCCCCATAACCTATTTAACCCATCTCTCCACCCACCTGCCCTCTGGTAACCATCAGTTTGTTCTCTAGAATTAAGAGTCTATTTCTTGAGTTGCATTTCCCTGATGATTAGTGATGTTTTTTTGTGTCTGTTGGCCATCTGTATGTCTTCTTTGGAGAAATGTCTTTTCATATCTTCTGTGCATTTAATTGGATTTTGTTTTTTGAATGTCAAGTTGTATAAGTTCTTTATATTTTTTGGATATTAACTTCTTATCCAACATGTCATTTGCAAATATCTTCTCCCATTCAGTAAGTTGCCTTTCACTTTTTTATTGTTTCCTTTATTGTGCAGAAGTTTTTGTTCTGTTGTAGACCCAATAGTTTACTTTTGCTTTTGTTTCCTTGCCTCAGGAGACCTATCTAGAAAAAAGTTGCTTTGGCTGAGGTCAAATAAATTGGTGCCTGTGTTCTCTTCTAGGATTCTTAGGTTTTCAGGTCTCACATTTAGGTCTTTCATCCATTATGAATTTATTTTTTTATGGTGTAGGAAAGGGTCCAGTTTCATTCATTTGCATGTTGCTGTCCAGTTTTCACAGCACCGTTTGTTGAAGAGACTGTCTTTCCCATTGGATATTCTTTCCTGCTTTGTCAAAGACTAACTTACCATATAGTTGTGGATTTATTTCTGGGTTTTCTATTCTGTTCCATTGATTTATGTGACTATTTTTGTGCCAGTACTGTACTGTTTTTTTTTTTAAGTTAGTACTGTACTGTTTTGATGACTACAGCTTTATAATATAACTTGAAGTCTGGAATTGTGATGCCTCCAGCTTTGCTTTTCTTTTTCAAGGTTACTTTGGCTATTTGGGTTCTTTTATGGTTCTATACAAATTTCAGAAATATTTGTTTTAGTTCTGTGAAAAATGCTTTTGGTGGTTTTTAAAACAATAGTTATTTATTTATTTTTGAGAGAGAGGGAGAGAGAAAGAGAAGAAGACACACACACACACACACACACACACACACACACACACACACACAGAGTCCCAAGTAGGCTCCATGCCATCAACACCAAGCCTTATGCAGGACACAAACTCATGAACTGTGGGATTGTGACCTGAGCCAAAATCACGAGTCGGAGGCTTAACCAACTGAGCTACCCAGGCAAACCACTGTTGGTATTTTGATAAGGAGTGCAGTACATGTGTAGATTGCTTTGGACGTTATAGACATTTTATCAATATCTGCTGTTCCAATACATGAGCATGGAATGTTACCATTTCTTTGTGTCATCTTCAATTTTTTGATCAATATTTTATAGTTTACCAAGTATGAGTCTTTTGCTTCTTTGGTTAGGCTTACCCCTAGGTATATTATTATTTTTGGTATAGTTGTAATAGGGATAGTTTTCTTAATTTGTCTTTCTGCTGCTTCGTTTTTGGTATATAGAAATGCAACAGATTTCAGTACACTGATTTTGTATCTTTAGACTTTACTGAATTAGTATATCAGTTCTAGCAGTTTTCTGGTGGAGTCTTTTGGGTTTTCTGAATATAGCATCATATCATCTGCAAACAGTGAAAGTTTTACTTCTTTCTTTACCAGTTTGGATGCTTTTTTTTTCTTTTTGCTGTCTAACTGCTGGGGCTAGGACTTCCAAGAATATGTTGAATAAAAGTGGTGAGGGTTGGGGCACCTGTGTGGCTCAGTCAGTTAAGAGTCCATCTTCAGGTCAGGTCGTGATTTCGTAGCTCATGGGTGCGAGCCTCACATTGGTCCCTGTGCTGACAGCTCAGAGCCCGGAGCCTGCTTCAGATTCTGCGTCTCCCTCTCTCTTTGCCCCTCGCCCATTCATGGTCTGTCTCCCTCTGTCTCTCAGAAATGAAGAAACGTTAAAAAAAAAACTGGTGAGGATGGACATCTTTGTCTCATTGTTGACCTTAGCAGCAAAACATTTAGTTTTTCCACATTTAGTAATGATATTAGCTGTCAATTTTTCATATATTGCCTTTTTCTGTTGAGGTATGTTCCCTCTAAATATACTTTGTTGAAGGTTTTTTTTTTTAATCATGAATAAATGTTGTACTTGTCAAATGCTTTTTCTGCATTTATTGAAATTATTGTATGGTTCTTATCTTTTATTTATGTGGTGTATCAGGTTGATTGATTTACAATTACTGAACTTCCTTGCCAGGAATAAATCCCACTTAATTATGGTGAATACTTTTTAAAATGTATTGTTAGATCCAGTTTGCTACTATTTTGTGGATATTTGCATCTATGTTCATCAGAGATACTGGCTTTTAGTTCTCTTTTTCAGTGGTGTCTTTATCTGGTTTTGGTATCAGGGTAATTGCGGTCTCATAGAATGAATTTGGAAGCTTTCCTTCCTCTTCAATTTTTTTGTAATAGTTTGAGAAGAATAAGTATTAACTCTTTAAATGTTCAGTAGAATTCTTCTGTGAAATTCATCCTGGACTTTTGTTTGTTGGGAGTTCTTTGTTTTTGTTTTTGTTATTGGTTTTTTTTCCCCTACTGTTTCAATTTTTTTGCTGGTTATTAGTCTGTTCAGATTTTCTGTTTCTTCCTGTTTCATTTTTTTACTTATATGTTTCTAGGAATTTATCCGTTTCTTCTAGGTTGTCCAATTTTTTGGCATTTAGTTTTTCATAATATTCTCTTATAATTGTTTGTATTTCTGTGGTGTTTGTTATTTCCTCTCTCTCATTTGTGATTTTATTTTGGTTATTTCTCTTTTTTCTTGATAAATCTGGCTGGAGGTTTATCAAATTTTATTTTATTATTTTAAAAGTGTTTTTAAATTTATTTTTCAGAAAGAGAGAGAGTGCACATGAGTTGAGGAGGGGAAGAGAAGGGGGACAGAGGATCCAAAGCAAGCTCTGCACTGACAGCAGTGAGCCAGATGTGAGGCTTGAACTCATGAGCCATGAAATCATGACCTGAACCAAAGTTGGACACTCAACTGACTGAGCCACCCAGGTGCCCCTGAGATTTGATTTTTTAAAAAAGAACCAGCTCCTGGTTGGTTTCTTCTATTGTTTTCATAATTTCTGTATAATTTATTTTTGCTCTAATCTTTATTATTTCCCACCTTCTGCTGGTCTTAGGATTTATGTGTTCTTTATATCGTTCTTATTTATTTGTTTGTTTTGTTTTAGTTTCTACTACTTAAATAAAAATTCTCTGACAAAGTATAAACTTAATTAATATTTCTTGAATGACTTGATTGAAAGATTATTACTTATAGCTCACCATTTAGCATTTTAGTTTCTACTACCATGATATTTTGTTGTTATAATTCATGTATTTGTCTGGGTATCATAGATTTAATATTCTTTAAAAGATAGGTTTAAGTCCAAATGGTGTTTGGAAAGTGCTCCCACTTTTAGGCAGAAAATGAGGTCTAGCAATAGAAGGAACCAGTGGTAAATTGCATACTTAGTGTAGCACACTTGGGTTCTGTCCCTGCATTAACTCTCCACCCCTACCAACAATGCTCTTAGTTTGATCTTTTTGTCTTAGGGACTGTCTTTCCTAATGACAGACTTGATTTCTGTCACTTCCTCTGCCTGATGTTTCCAGTAAGGATGATCAGCTTGCAGTTCCTTGGTTGCTCCCTTTTGTGGGTGAGTGGAGCTAAAAGCCACTACAATTAGCAGGAACTGATGCTTACTCTTCTTGGTATCTGTCTTTATTTCTCCTTTACTTTTGAAGGGTAATTTCACTGGGTATAAAGTTCTAGGCTGATGGTTTCCTTCTTTTAACATTAATTTCATGCCACTCTCTCTTTGCTTGCATGGTATCCAACAAGAAGCCTACTGTAATTCTTGTTCTTCTATAGGTAAAGGTTATTTTTTTCCCCTCTCACCCCAGCTTTTTTCAAGACTTTTTCTGTGTCTTTAATTTTTTGTAGTTGAATATGTTATGCATGGTGCATATATAATGCATATATAAATTTGTGCTTGGTGGTCTCTGAACTTACTGGATCTGTGGTTTGGTGTCATTAATTATGGAATTCTCAACCATTATTACTTCAAGTATTTCTCCTCCTCTTTTCTCTTTTTTTTCTTCTTCTGGCATTTCAATTATTTGTATATTTTACCTTTTGAAAGTATCCTCCAGTCCTTGGATGTTATATTCTCGCCTCCTTTTTCATTCTCTTTTCTTTCTGTATCTTAGCTTTAAAAATTTACATTGACCTATCTTTAAGTTCACTGGTTCTGTCTTCAGCTACATCTAGTCTACTAATGAGCCCAATGAAGGCATTCATCATTTCCGTCACAGTGGTTTTGATTTCTAGTATTTCCTTTTGATTCTTTCCTAGAATTTCCATCTCTCTGCTTATATTACCCACCTGTTCTTGTCTACCTTTTCCATTAGAGCCCTTAGCATATTAATCATAGTTATTTGAAATTCCAGACCAGGCCTGATAAAAACAACATGTGTGTCATACAGAGTATGGTTCTGATGCTTGTTTTGCCTCTTCAGACTGTGTCCTCTCTCACCTTTCAGTACACCTTGTAATTTATTTTTGTTATTGAGAGCTGGTCATGGTGTATGGAACTAAAGTACACAGGCCTTTAGTGTGAGGTTTTATGTTAATTTGGCTGGTGGTTGGATTGTGCTTCATGTTTGCTAAGGCCGTCAGTAGCAGACGCTATAATTTCTCTAACCTTTTTTTTTTTGTTTGTTTGTTTGTTTTTAAATTTTTTTTGGTCTGCCCTGTTGCCTTTGGGTTACCCTAAGACTTCCTTCTTTTTTTTTTTTTTTAATTAATTTATTTATTTTGAGAGAGAGAGAGAGAGAAAGCATGCACAAACAGGGGAGGGGCAGAGAGAGAGAGAGAGGGAGAGAGAGAATCCCAAGCAGACTCCACACTGTCAGCACAGAGCCCAACAGCCTGACATGAGGCTCAATCCCACAAACAAGACCATGACTCAAGCCAAAATCAAGAGTCAGACAATCACCTGACTGAGCTATCCAGGCTCCCCTAAGAATGCATTCTTAAACAAAGTCTCAATCCTGCAGTTTTTTAAAGCTGAATCCACTGTTATTATAATGTAGGTATGGTGGTTAGGTATGGAAGAGAGGAAGCATTCTAGAATCTTATGATTAAATCTCAGTTGTTTAGTGGCCTTGTGCCTCAGGGCTGAGACCTTAACATGTGTTTCTTAGCTTCCTTTCCCTTTCCTTTAAATGAGAGGAAGGTTAGAGGGGACCGTAGTGGGAGAAATGCCCTACCTCCATGTCTGATACGGCTCTAGAGAGTAGGCCTTCGTCATGGAGAACACTCTGGGTGTATTTCACAATGGTTACTCTTGCCCTTCCCTTACCATAGCCGCGAGATGATCTTTCATGGCCCTTCTCCATGAAAATCTGGTGGTATTCCTGGAGGTGAAGTCCATGAACGTGTGAGGGTCCTGCAAGACCTGCAGGCCTCAGGATGTTCTCATTGTCACGCTAGTCCATACTCAGCCTCCAGCACTTCATCCAAATTTCCATTTAAATGTTTCTACCAATTTATGCCCCCAGTGGCTTCTGCTCCAGAAGAACAAATCTCAGTTCTGGCTCTCCAGGATTTGGCATGGTGGTTTGCCTTACAGTTTTCATGCCTTGATGTTTTGTAGGAAAGTCACTGATTTTCAGCCAGTTTAATATTAGCTTTTCCTAAGAATGGAAGTAATTATTTACAAGCTTTTAGCACATTGGACCCTGAACTGGAAGTCTATATCTCTTTTATAGTATCTGGTGCTGCATTAAACAGGCATCAGCACACCATGTCTTGGCTTGTGTTTCCACCAGTGCTACTTGGCCCATTTCCCTTACACTTCCCACAGCTGCATAGGACACTCTTTTTGCCAAAAGAAAAGATTTGGAGCTTTGGCAAGTTGTGTTCTAATGACTGCCAAACTCTGAAATATAGGTACTAACTTAGTACTTACAGTGGGTGATGGATAACAACCAGGATTAAGTCAGGAATTATCTCAATTAGTTTCTTGTTTCCTTATTCCAGACATGTCTATTTGCATTACAGCCAAAAACCCATCTCTGTTGGGCTGGGCCCTCAGTCTCCTCAGGAAAGTCCATTTCTGGCATCTCAGGTATATAGGACCTTCTCTGAGGTCTTGGCTGCTGAGATATAGATAGCCTTGAATTTTCTTATTTATGGTTTTGCTTTTACTCAATGGCAACATGTTTCCTCTCTTTTTTGTCCATCCCTCCATCATCCCTTCCTTCCTTCCTTCCTTCCTTCCTTCCTTCCTTCCTTCCTTCCTTTTCTTTTTAATATTAGTATTTAGCGTGTTTGTGTTAAGTTAAACATTTTACTCTTTAATGATAGCTTTTGTCAGAATAAGACAATTTAGCTGAAGATGGCTGCCTGGTGAGACTTTTCAATACTGATTTTAAATGCAAATTAAGATAAGCAATTACCAGATATTATACATGGTCTTAAAATGGAAGGCTTTAAATGGCATTTCCCTGGCAATCTGTGTGAATCCCAAAGATTAGGCATTGTCTTTATTCAATAAATTAAATATGCATCCAAAGCACAGTTTGAAGTTACTATCATATAATCATTCTTATTGTAGCCAGTTCCAAAATAAAGATGACCTTATCAAATAACAATTACCCAAAGAATTACTTCCCACTTGTGAATATATGTTTGGAAAGAGAGATACCTTGTGTGTTTGCATGGGTTCTGACAGCCTCAGAGGATGAAGGCCATTGTGACATTTTAGGGAGATGGATTTTCTCCTCTCAGTCCAAAGTTAGGGAACTAGCATCTATTGAGTCTTTTCTATGTCAAACACTTCCTTTTTATTCAATATTCAATGAATATTTATTGAGTGCTACCATGTTTTGGCCATATATTTTAATTTCTGCGAATGCAGTGGGGATGGGACAGACTCAGTCCCTTCTCTTATGAATCTTATATTCTGGTTGAGAAAATAAAGTGAATCCAGAGAATGATAAGTATACCAATGTGTGGGATAGAGAATGAATGACTGGGTGAGGGGATACAAAGAGGGTAAACATGAGATAGGATAGAGCAAGAAAGACCTTTTTGAAAGGCGGCATTTGCATTGAACTATCAGAGAGTGAGCCAACCACTCCTTTTCTAATTTTTACAACAATGTGAGACAAAGGCAATATTAGTTCAGCTGATATAGGCAAAGAAAGTACTCAACTAGATTAAGTCATTTCTCTAAAGTTACACAGACTTCAAATCTTATTCCTTTTGCCTCCAAAGCTGTTCACTCCCCATCACATCCCACAGGGACTTGTTTTCCAGCTACCCCTGGCTTGGGCAGAAACAAGTTCTTTGTTTGCCTGATCTTGGACTTTAGACATGAAACAGAGAATTTCCTAAGAAAACTAATGTGGAGTCATGTATTTTTCAATAAGAGCATTAAAAAGAAGAAAAGACAGCCACTTAATTTTAATTACTTTTTCATTAAAAAAGGTATTGTAATACCAAAAAAGTTAAAGGGGTATTTTCAGAGATTAAAGGACACGAATCTGAATTAAATGAAATCAGCTTCATAAAAACCCATTAGTTTGTCTTTATTTTACTTATTTCACAGAGAACTACTAGAACCACAACATAAGTGGATCCATTTGAGAACCAATGGACTCAATGACCTTTGGGATTATCTCCAACTTTGAGAATCTTGGGTTGATGTCAACCTCTTAAGCTTGATGTGTGGAGGGGCAACACAGGGAGATGCTCTTCTGTGAGGATATAAACTTTCTGTTAATTGAATCAGTGGAAAAGGTAGGTCATCATGACCTAAATATTTTCAGTTTGAGTCTCTTGAAATGTTTGTCTATTTAAAGAAGAGGAGATGATGTATTTTCAGTTCACTAAAAAGTCCAAACACAACTTAAAGCTCATTACAAAATAATTTACAAACTGTTTTTTGGTAGGCAGTTGCTCACCGTGGCTTGAATAAGTTAAGAGTTTAGATTAATTGCTTTTCCTATTAATTAAACAGAAAGTAGAAATGACCATTAGGACTTTTTTTTAAGACACATTTATACATTTAGCAATCAGCAGCATGGGTGCAAAAAAAAATCTGCATTAAAACCCTTTGTTGGAATGCTTTACACTTTCCACAGAACAGAAACGAAAATAACTTGTTATGCAATTAGTCACAAATACAGTCCTTGAGTTTTTTGCCCATACACACAATTGTTATCTAAAACATACCTTTTTTGTAGCAGCTAGGCCCTGCCACCACTGTACTTGGCTGAGTTCAAAAATCTGTTGTAACCTGTAGCTTCCCTGTCACCTCTCTGGCTCTCCTCTCCTGCTAAGATTTGTTTCCTTGCAGTAACTAAAACCTCCTGCCAGTGCCATAGCTATGGCTGATGGAAACACCATAGCCATGTTGGTTTTGTGGTTTGGCAAAATATTGGCCTTTGCCACCATAGAGGCCAGAGCTTCTGCCTCCAAAATTTCCTCCTTTCGTGGGTCTAAGATATGAAGATTGATTGTTGTAATTGCCAAAATCATTATAGTTTCCACCACCTCAAAAGTTGCTTCCATCATTACCAAATCCACTATAGACATCTCCACTGCCACCATATTCACTGCCACCTTGACTGCCACCAAAGCCACCTTGACTACTAAAGTTTCCTCCATGACCGAAGTTGTCATTCCCACCAAACCCACCTCCATGACCACCATCAACGTTTCTAGAACCACCTATACCTCTTTGGCTGGATGAAGCACTAGCCATCTCTTGCTTAGCTGGGACTTTCCTTACTTCACATTATGGCCATTCACAGCATGGTATTTGAATGACAGTCTTGTCTACAGAGTCATGGTTCTCAAATGTTACAAAAGCAAAGCCTCTCTTCTTGCCACTGCCTCAGTCAGCCATGATTTCAGTCCCTTCAATTTTCCTGTACTGTTCAAAATAATCTCTTAGATGATGTTCTTCAGTGTCTTCCTTAATGCCACCAACAAAAATCTTGTTCAAAGTTAAGAAGGCACTAGGTCTTTGAGAATCTTCTCTTGAGACAGCCCTCTTTGCTTCCACAGCTCTTCCATCCACCTTGTCTGGCCTTACATTCATGGCTGCATCTACCTCTTCCACAGTGGCATACATGTGACAAACCCAAAGCCTCTGGAACACTTGGTGTTTAGATCTCTCATTACTACACAGTCTGCAAGCGTTCCCCATTGCTCAAAATGGCTCAGACTTTCATTGGTTGTTTCAAAGCACAAACCTCGGATGAAGAGCTTCTACAGCTGTTCAGGCTCTTTGGGAGACTCTGACTTAGACATGACAGTGGTGGAAGGGGAGACTCTGAATGATGCTTACTTTATAGTGTCCATGGACAGAAAGCGACCTGTTTGGACTTCTATGAATAGGAATGTATGTGTGGGTATCTTTGTCATGAATATTCAAGTATTGATTAATTTATGATATTGATATAATGTATTTCTTTTCCTAACCATGAAGCATAAATAAAACTAGAAAATTTAAAAGAAGAAATGCTTTTTAAAATTCTATGAAAACTAATGGCAATTACAGAAGAAATAATTACATACAACAGCAGCAATAGTATCTGTGAGGCCATTTCTATAGTGTTCTGAGTACCTGGCTCTATCCGTTGTACCAGACAGAGTTCATCTCCTAGAGAGACAGGATAAGAAGTGTTGTACTAAAGCCTCAAGGATCTGTTGAAATTTTGGTTCTGTACATAAGTAAAAATAGCAAAGATACAAGCTGTTTGAGTGTCTGGGTTTTTTTTTTTCTTTTTTGGTCAATATAATATTATTACCTTGACACTATTTTATCTCCCTCTTTCAGGCTTAATAGCATGAGCTAAGAGCAATTGATTTCACATAGCAATTGAAAGGATGGACAGAAACACAAATTATGAAAAATGTACCAGACACAGGTACCTGCTAATACAGTATTAATAAAACTCTAAGATGCTTAGAATTAGTTTGACACTTTTCCTCTGATGTTTAGTGTGTGTGTGTGTGTGTGTATGTGTGTGTTTTAATTTCAAAAGAAGCTGAGGATGGTACAGGGAAGAAGTGTGTGGTATGGCCATTCTAATGGGACGTTCCCCATTTGGGAACGTGGAAAATAGCACTGGGTATGTCTGTGGACTCAGGGCACTCATTATAGGATGATCTTAGTCCAGGAATCATTATATTGTCCAACTTCCACATACCCCTACTCTATAAGGGGGGCCTTAATTGTATTTTTAGCTATCAGATATTAGTTTTTGATTCTGATAGTTGGAAAATATTCTCTACTCTTCAATTTTTTGGAAAAATTTATGTAAAATTGGTATAATTTCTTCTTTAAATGTTTGCTAGAATTCACCATGAGAACCACTGGTAAGTTAAAGGATTTAAAAAAAAATTTAATTTCATTAATTGATATAGGGTTATTCAAATAATGTGAAAGAGCTGGATTGCTCTTTGATGGAAAGTCTGAGGGAATCACTACTTTGTATAGTGCCTCAGTGTTTTGGGGCCTTACTCAAGGGAACAGGCTCTCTTTCAGTAGAGGAGTTCAGGGTCAGAGAGATTGGTTAGGTCTAGAAATGGGACAAGGGATTATGATTTTTCATGGAGGCCAGACCTCAGCCTTCAGCTCATCTTTACTTGATTTGGTTTGATTATGTATGCAATACTCTTGTTGGCAATCCAACTTCTTGCCTCTAGAAATATGCAAGAAGTGTATGTGAACTACATATGCGTAGAACCCTTTGAGTCATGATCTCCTGGATGCTGTTCCAACTTATTCTCCATTTTGAATAATTACATCTATCTCATCTATGAGGGTTACATGCTACCTTTTGGCTTTTCCTAGCTTGGGTTCCTATTATACCTATTGCTACTAAGGATCCCAGTTCTACAGTAGTGTCTTTGACTATCAGTACTGGTCTGCAGAGAAGCGGCACATCTGAACTTTTCACTGATCTTGGTGACCCCTCATCTGAGCATTCTTTATTGCCTTGGCAGAGGAGTATTTTCTGGCTATCTCTAGGAACATTGTCAGCTGGTGGGTTTTTGATTATATGATAGGTCTGTTTGAGCATGCATACTTCTCTCAGACTGTTGATTTCTTCCTGCAATGCCTATCACAACAATTTGGCATATATGTTATGTGGGCCATAACTATTTTCAAGTTTCTAATAGCCATCCTATCAGCATATTTAAAACCACTTGAGACTCTCTTTCTATATTATTAAATTGAGAAATAGGAAGAGGGTCCCCTATTAAAAAAATCTCTCTTAAAATAAATGGGCTTGAAAAAAATTCTGAAACTTAAAAAAAAAAATAAAAGGGGGAGCTAAAAAGCTCTTCTTGAGTCTGTCAGGCCTTGATTGCCTTTAACTCAAATAATCTACATGCCCAAATGGCACATTCTGGAGCAGCCTGACCTGAACCTCATCACGCACCATGTCTCAATTTCCTCATCTACAGGATGGGGTAATATAATCTGACTCTGACATTTTATCACAATAGCATCAACTTGACATCTCTACTTCTGTCCAGGGTAGAGAACTATATTTACCTGAATCACCTCTCCTCTCCTGCATGATTTCAAGTTACTGTGAATTGAAAGGGAAACTCACATGGAAGTTGGAAGGCAGAAGTGAAGTAGAGAGATTTTAGAAGATGGAGACTGACAAAGACAGGGATGGACAGACACAAAGGTGTTTGGTGAGTACTAGGATGTTATTCTCCTCCCGCTTTGCTCTCAGCTCATTTTCTTCACTCCTGGCCCTGCTGATTAACAGTAGTGCCGAGCCAACTAGGAGACGGTAGGTTCTAGGCCCACAGATGTGATTTCCCAAAGGCAGAAACTTCCCCAAAGTAGAAGTTTCCACAGAAGAGGTAGATCATAGAGTCTGAATAATTGTTGAATTTCCCTAAAGTTCCCTCCTGTCTCTGTGAGCTGGTACTTCTGGCTAACATGATTAGTGATTATTTTGTATTTAGTCTTCTTTCTTCCCACTTCCAGACCTTCATTTGTCCAGCTCCTATCACTTCTGTGTAGACTTTCATTCCTATATGCAACTTATTTCTGTAATACTTGTAGCTCAGAAATACTGTTTTAATTCTGATAGAATGGTTTTGACAGTGAAATAAAATAAACATGCAAAAGTTCTTTCAAAGGTCTAAATTGCTATTTGAATGTAATTATTGGGTTGAGCTAAATAATGTATTAGCAGAGCTTCTTACAGAGAAACAGATTAGGTGACATTTAAAATGGTAAGGAAAGCAAGCCAGCATAGGCTGTTATGGGCAGTGTGTTTCATGAAAATATTTAATTCTGTCATTTGTCTGACTAGGGTGTTTGTTATCACACTGATGACAAAACATTCCATCTACCCTTCATTTTCAGCTAGATTGCTTGGTAAGGAAGAGATTGTAAAATAGACCTTAGAGACTTACAGAATCTCTGAAACATGTCAGGTGTCCTCAGTTAATATTTAAAGTATATATAGTCAAATATCCAGAGAGAAATATCAAGAACACCTGAAAAGACAAAAGCATAAGGGTAAGAATGACTTTAATATATGTAAAAATCTCCTATTGCAAATTGCCATTTTTGGCTGTCTTTGTGACATGTTAAGGTTGATCTCACAGTAGGTCATTTTCAAAGTTTGTCAGTGCTCGCTTTGGCAGCACATATACTCAAAGTTTGTCAAAGACTCAGACATTTTTTATATTACTTGTGATAGTTCTCTTGAGTCCACTGAGCAAACTTATAGCTTTATCAAGATAATAGTTTTCTGGTTAATAGACAATAATTGATTAGCCAAATAGTGGATTTCAGCAGATGCTTTCATTACTTAATGGCCAGAGTAACAGTAATAGGTCTATTCAACCATTCAAGATTTCAAAACTGACACTTCTGTGATCATGAGGTACCTTAGGGAAGAATAGAAAGATGATGTGAGCAGAATTATTATATTCAACAGATAGTTGGGGTAATAGTAGTGAAAGAAGGGTACTGAGTGGCACATCATCACTTTTCTAAATAAAGACTCTTATTAAAAATCTTTCTTACCTCTGCTTATATCTTCAGTTCCTTTTTTCCCATAATGATGTGCATCTCAGTTAATTTAATACTTTATGCCATGACCCTGGTCTTTTCCATATGGGTGATTCCAATATGATTCCTGTCACCAAAAAGCTTATGGCAATGTAAGAGAATAAGGATATACACAATTTTAACAACCTATAAAAGGAGATACAGGCAATGAGAATGCAGATGAACAAGGTAGAAAAAGTTTTCGAGATAGAATGACATGATTTGGAGACAGATTGAGTGTTGAGAGCAAAGGCTTTGAACTTTCTGGCCTGCTTTATTTAGAAGAAAATGTTTACCACTAATGGAATCATATTACCCAGGGAATGAGAAATGAGTTTTAAAGTACAGATGGCAAGTCTGACTTTGGGCATGCTAGGATTTCAATTAATATTTGCTCATGGAGTAATTTTGGAATGTCTAGGTAGTTGCAAAAATACGTACCATATTCAGGAGAAAGGACAAGGTAAAGGATAATTACCCAGGTGATTGGTGTTTATATAGAATCTGCACTTATTATTGGCACCAGGGATGGGATTAGTGGAAAATATCTCATGATGGATCAGATAATAATTTTTAATGGAGGCAAAAATGCAGGTGTGATCCTGCCTTTTGTACCCTAATAATTTGATACATTTTTCGCTACGGAGAACATTTATGGATGGTGAGGAGATCTATAACTCTGAAGAAAATGTAAATAGGTGGAAACTAATGAGCTTTGGTTGTAATGGTTAGAACACATTGCCAGTAAAAAGTGAGAAAAAGACAAAAAAGGACATACTTAAGTAGCCCAACCTAAATGTGTGAGTTTAGAAGGCATTACTTCAGTTAATGCATCAGTATTCAGAATTATTTTCAGAAGTGTTCTAAGCAAGATTTCTATTCTACGTTCATTTTCTTGTGTTATGGGTCGAGAATTGTGTCCCCTAAGAAGATATGTTAAAGTCCTAACTCCCAGTAGTTGTGAGTGTGACCTTGGAATTAGAGTCTGTGCAGAAGTAACCAAGTGAGGTCATCAGGATGGACCCTGATTCAATGTGTTTGACATTTTTACAAGAAGAGAAAGCCATGTGAAGACAGAGACACACAAGGAATCAGATCATATGATGCTAGAGGTAGAGATTGGAGAGAGGTAGCTGCAAGCCAAAGGACATCAAGATTTGATGAGCATATAAAGGGCAAAGATTCTACCTAGTGTCTGAGAGGAAGCATGGCCCTGTTGACACTTTGATTTTGAACTTCGAGCCTCCAAAACTGTGAGAGAATAAATTTCTGTTGTTTTAAGCTACATAGTTTGTGGTACTTTGTTATGGCAGCATTAGGAAACTAATACCTCTTTTTTCTCTGCCTTACTTAGAGCATCTCTTCACTTAATCAGCAAATTTTATTGAATATCTATTCTACACAGGTCATTCTTTTCCTCTATATCTCAGCTTTCTCAGTTGCCCTCTTAAGAAAACATTTGGCATTTGGAAGATTAATAATTAAGAAGAGACAGCGTATTGCAGGCTACTTTGTTTCATCTTTCTTCCTCAGTTCTATTGAAGATGTTCCCAGTAGTGTCATCTTTGACAAAGAATGATACATATAGATGAATATTTTCCAGCATTTATGGGTTCTTGGCTCCAAAGGTGTGCTAAAAGTGTCAGGTTGCTACAGAACCCTTAGATAAATGATATTACTAATGCTAGACCTGGAAGGCTTGTTTATTCAAAAAATGGTAAGTCCAACACTGCAAGTTATCACTAACTTGAGATTAGAGTCAGATGGTATAAAAGACTTCTCAGGGGAATGATAAAATCTGAGAAGGCCTCAAATTCTTTTTTTAAAGAAATTCTTATAGGTGCATTGTACCTGTGCTAGAAAGAGTAACGTACCACTGCTAGACGATGAGTATGCCAGCTGGATGAATAACAAAGACTATAAAAAAACCTGTGCAGTTGGAGGTTGGGAAGTAAAGACTTATACTACTTATGTTTTGTTAGCTTTTTGCATTAGTGTGTCAAAAGTGCTAGCTGCAAATTTCTCTAGTAACTTAATTCTTATCCTGAATTTGTTGGCTGTGAGCATGCCCTACGTTAGGGCTGAAAAAAAATTCCAAGAATGTAGGAAATACTATGTTGAAAGTATTTCCCTAAAATACAAAAGTGACAGGAATCAGTCTCATTAAGTTACTTTGTATAGAATCAATCAGGAAATTTAGGAACAAATTAAATGAGGTGCGGTTGGGTCAGACTTTTTTTTCTGTGAGTGCCGTAAAGTACTCTTAGTTTTTAGTTTATGATAATAGGTTAATTTTTTCAGCTTATTATTATTATTTCAACTTTTTAGTGTATGACAATAGGTCAATGTTTTCAAAATTTTCAGCTAATCCCTTATTAGAAGGATTGAGAACCAAGGGAATACAGAGATCATTTCTCAGGCATCAGCAATCCAAATGATGTAAGGCTTGTGTCTTACATTACGTTGTGTCTTAAATCACGTTGTTGAAAGCTCCCTTGTTATCTACTCAATTCTTCCTTTATTTGGACAGTTCAATAATACGCTAGGTCTGTTTCCTCTGACAGCATTTTTATGAGTCAGGTCTACCTAGCCACAACTTACTAGACACACATGTCTTCTCAGACCTAAAATTACAAAGATATGCACCAGGACTTCATAACACTGAAAGAAACGGAGACTATGGAAACATTTTTCACATTATTTTTTTATTTCTGGGAGTATTGTATTTCCTTGGAGTCAAATGCTGCTACAATATTTTGGTATAACAAACCAGAGAGTATTAAATGTGTCTTCTTAGAGAAGGTAGATGTTGACCTTGATTGTGAATGAAAAATTCTGAGTTCTTCTCCAAAAAAAGTCAAATTCTGGCCAATTTAGTCTACTTAAAAGAAACAAATTTAATTTCTGGACAGAAACCCTTAAAAATAGTTCTAGTTAGAGCAGTGAAACTTAAAATCTAGAAATGACAAATTATAAATCAGTGGAAATAAATCAGGTCTGTATTGTGTTAGGTACTTACAGATAAATATGTTTCAAAGATTTAGTTGGACTATTTTCCCACTAGGGACTCTAAGTCAGCCCAGACAATATAGCAGTACAGGCATGGACATTGGCTAGAGTGATGCAGTAATGGGACAACTAATATAAATGGTTTAAAGTAAAATATTAAGTAACAAATATATGAGGGAAACTTTGGGATTGCTAAAACTGATGTTGGCTATCCAGGCAATTCTTTCTCAGTGTATATTGACCCTACTGTTGATCATGACCTTGGAGGGAAGCAGCTGATTTAAGTGATATAGGTAGAATCCTCCTCATGAAGGAAGGGGCTGGAAAAGATGTTGGGTGTGGGGAGCAGGTGTCTGCCAAAGTCATGCATCAGCAAATGCTCAGCAATAAAGTTTCCAGGATCAATAAAGTTTTAGGTGATCCAAAGGTGATGGCTAACTAACTGGTTTCCAGTGGGCTAAGGATCATACAGAAGTCATCAACATGACTGAAGCTTGACTATTGAAAACTTATAGGTAGAGAGGACATTTGGTAGTATGAGGCAATACAAGTAAGCAAAAAGAAGGCATTGTATCCAAGACAGACATCATTTATCAGTCATGAAATTTTTCCTAGTGAACCTGACATGGCTTCTGCCACCAACCTACTAGAGTTGGCACATATGATGAACTGATTTTCCATCCTGTCGTAAGTTGTTCATAGTCTACACATACATGGGAGAAGGAATGGAGAACTTTACAAAGGAGATCAGTCTTTGGTGTGCGGCAATTCACTTCTTAATGCACCACATTGGAGTAGGACTGACATCATTTATGGTTGGTGCTTCCTTAACAATGAACTGAGCTTTCTATCAGTCAGAATCATGTCATGAAAAAGATGGTGCATTCAAAGATGGTTTACTGAAGAGAGTGTAAGGGGACAAAAATATGGCTAGGTTAAAAAACAAATAAGTAACAAAGAATGGTAACATATCTGGCAACTAGCAACAGGGTGCCATCTTGAGGTCTAATGTTGACAGAAGAGGAATGGAGTTTCTGGACTGTCATAAAAGCCATAGTCGTGGGAAAGGGACCATCTGAAATAAGCTATAGGTAAAGGGACCAAGGCACTACTGAAATCACAGCTTGGCAGTGAGGATATGAAGGATATAAACACCTACATTTTCTTTCCACCTGCTTTCTGATCTCCTGGTGTCTTGGGTAGAGCCGTCCAGAAGTCAGAAGGCAAGAGAGCCTAGGAATACATCCTAGGGCAGAATTAGTATCCTGGGGCAGAAAGCACAGTAAAGATGGACAGAAATTGGAGCTGGATGGGACAAATAAAGACTTAGTAGTAAAACCTCTATTTCAGGTGTCTTGGACTATCAAGCCAATCATAGCTACCTTTGGATTTTAGAAATTCAAATTAGGGTTGAACGAGAAGTAGATTAAAGCTCAGCACTCAAGTTTAGCATTTGGGGTTCTTTGCAATTGATCCCCTACATTTATTTCTGATCCTATTGGCTGCTATTATCCACATGAATCTGACTCTGGTCAAGGGAGTCCAGCTCCAAATATCCCCCAAGATTGTTTTGTTCATTCCTGCCTCTGTGTCTTTGTTGCCATTTTTACTGCCTGAAACATTCTCCTTCATTCTCTCTAGCTACATTCAAGTTATCTTTTGAGGCCACCCAGTTGAGAATTTGAATCCTTCAGAAATATTTCTTTTTCCATTCCCAGTGGGCTCTGCTTCGTTTGAAATACTATGGCACTTAATGTCTGTATCATTCATTTAGAGTACATTTCATTCTGTCTACTGGTTGTTCTCTTTAATATCTATTCCATTTCTCCATTTGGATGATCATTGACAAATGAGTTTTATTTTACATATTAGTTTCAATCACTGAGAAGGATTCTGAGGTCAACTTGGAAATCAGAAGGTTTTATACTCAAATTGATTAGCGATGTTGAGACTGGCCCTTGAGAAGAGAATAATGGCCTATGTGTCACAAATTTGCCATTCTTCAATTAGAGTATAAGCTCTTAGAGGGTGAGAATGTGAGATATTTATCTATGTACCTTCTGTAGCTAACACAGTGCCCTGAACAAAGCAGATACATAATAAATATGTGCTGATTGATTTTTTTTTGGGTTGTCTAACAACTTATGCAAATGAAGGAGCTAGTGTCAGTGAAAAATGTTGACCACTTAAAAAGAATTTTTATTCCTTTGGCTTTCTTCTTTGAGAACGTTCTTTGACATTATGGGGCAAAATCAGAGTGAGAGGATGTGCGGCTAAAGGTTGAATCTGCTTTCAAAATATCATCTTTGTAGTAGTAAAATAGAGCATTGATACTGAGGTCAGAAGAGCAGAGTAAAATAAAATGATGGCTGAGAAGTGCTAAGAGAGATGGCTGTGAGTGTCTCATTATCATAGGCTGCTTCTAAAAGCTGGCTCATTGATTTAATGATCATGCCATACACTGAGCTGCTGAATGTTCGCTGCAGTTAAAAAGAGATTTGTCCTCATCAAAGAAGTAGTGAAATGCAATTCCAGCATACAGTTTGTAAGCCAAATTTTGAGTTGTAAAATTCAAAGTGATTTATTATTTATGTCCTCATGCTTTTGTCCTGGTCTTTCCTTAAAATATAAGCCCCATGTATTCTTTTTAGAATTCTCTTTTTGTCTGTATTCAATCTTATCTCCCTCTTGCATGAATTACTCACTAGAATTTAGCTTCTTGCAGAGTCCTGGTAATACATTTTGGTTTCTCGAATGCTGTTAAGAGTGATATTTTGTGGTCAGCAGTAATTACTATCTATGAGTATTTTATTAATAGGTCCTGCCTGATCAAGGGATTTTGTTGTTATTGCTGTTGGCATTGGAGTGGGGAGGTGAATACCTAAGGGATTTGCCTAATTAGTTCTTGACCAAGTAAATGATATAAAATTGTGTTTTAGTGGACTCAAAGGAGAATGTAATCTCAGTTTATTTCTTGGAGAGTGGGTGTCTCGGCCCAAAGCACATTGCTAAAGGATTAAGAATGTTGTTTGTGTTACACTGACATTTGCTATGTTTTTCATGCTTTCCCAAAATGATTTCTTCTCAAGTAAAAAAATGCTAAGAGGAATTTAGAAGGCTTGAATATCAAAGTGCCTGAGGGAAAGTTCAAAAGATCACCAGAATCTCCTACATGTATATTCGTGCACATGTGTGTACGATATGTGTGTGGACATGTGCATTCCAGGTTAGATTTTGCTATTCATGAGTAACGTGGGCTGGGCTATTTGCCACAATCAAAATTGAAAACTTGGAACTCTTGACATTTCTCATCAATTTGATCTTTCCAATTTCCTTAAGCTAATGAGGGTGGTAGTTTTATTTGACACTTAAATATTTAGGAAATGCCTTAATCTAACAATGTGACAAGATAAATTAAGTTTAAGATAGAAAATGAATGTGGTTATTTAATGGAAGCAAATGTATTTCTAAGACAACTAAACATAGTCTGCCTTGTTTCACTATGTATTAGTACATGAATGCCCTGTAATAATTAAGGTTTAAGAGCATAAAATAAGTAAGAAAAATAGAACTCTTAATCCTTAAGGAACTTTGTTTCTGTGAAATATTTTTCTTATGCTACTCATCTGTGATTTGAATGTGAAACTGAGTAAGATTTCAGTTCTCTAACCCAAGGTATCTGCTACCTCACTAGGGTGAACTGAGCACTAAAAACCATAAGCTATACAATTTGCAACTTTGTGAATATTTGTGCAATACATCTATAATATACACATGTTATTATCATCTAATTATTGTTTCATGGGCAAGATCCAACGTTTGTCCTTGGGAATGAACTTGTAATCTAACTTTTGTCTAGGTTTGTAGACCTAGATCTTGAGTGTTTATACTTGGCTGAGAAAGCAATTCAAGATATTTTCTTTTGGGAGATAAGAATGTAGGTTGGTTTCTTTAGTAGTGTTGAGACAAGAACCTCTCAAAGAGCAAGCTACTAATCCTAAATAATTATTGCTAGACTATTCCTTATTTCAGTCAGAAATTTAATATTCAAAACCACATTTAGCCTTTTGAACATGTATAGTTGAGTGACTTTAAAAATAAACTAAATTGCTTGGAGCCCCTTGTTTAGTCTTGTTTTTTTTTCTACATAGAAAGTATTTTACATTTAAAACTTGAAATTGTGTTATCATTGTTTTATATACATTCATTCATTTATCTATTTTTCAAATATTTATTCAGAGCCATTTCACATAAATTATTATGAAGCATTATAAAAAATGAGTTGTATTACTTCCTTTATAAATCTTATTAACTCATAGACAAATATGTATACATACATATTCATACAGAAGGCCAAAAATAATGAGATAATATACTATGGTTATAAGAAGGAAGAATTAACTATATGTAGCTTTGACAGAAAATTTATTAAAATATTACCATGTGTTAATATTTGTCCCTCAGTTCCCTGAGATAATCAGGTTTTTTGGTGACTCTTTGCCTGGTGTAGGGCTGTCTATTGGGCACTTGACTTACTGGCTTATTTTGTCCTAAAGCATGAGTTCTTTGAAGACATGATGCTAAGTATGTGTCAATGAGAAAAGAATGAGTATGAGGACTTTAAGATACAATACAGATGGACATAAGGGAAGGGAAGCAAAAATAATAAAACAGGGAGGGGGACCAAAGCATAAGAGACTCTAAAATATGGAGAAGAAACAGAGGGTTGCTAGAGGGTTTGAGGGAGGGGAGATGGGCTAAATAGATAAGGAGCATTAAGGAATCTACTCCTTAAATCATTGTCTCACTATATGCTAACTAAATTAGATGTAAATTAAAAAAGTAAATTAAATAAATTAAATAAATTTGTGACTTCTTTATTAGTGAATTAAATCACAAGATCTAGTAACAGACCCAATAATTACTATAATTTGAAGTAGTTGTGGGTACAAATGTTCATGATCAGTATTCCATTTCATCCTAAGAACCCCTCTCATATATGCACAGCAACCTCAATGTGATAGGAAAATAGATATGATTTAAAAAAAAGAAAAGAATGAATAACTTCTTTGTAATGAAAACAAACAGTTGGAAGAGAATCTGGGAAGCTGGGCCCTATGTGATGAGTCCCTCCACGGAATGGTAGAGTCTCGAATGGATATCTATCTGTGTATGTGATTTACTTGAGAAAACAGGAACCCAGGTATTGAACTTCTGACTTTGTTAAAGATTCCTGGATTCTACATAGGCACAAAGGCAGAACCACATGAGTCATGGTAACTGTGTGGAGTGAGCAATGGGCATCACAATGTAAATCTGTGTGAATCAGTGACATCAATGGAGGGGTCTCCCTGGCACCATGTCCTTGAAACAGCCTAGGATAGGAGCTCCAGTAATATTTGAGAAAAATGGGGTCTCAGAGTCTGAGATGATTGGACTTAAGGGAAAAAAATAAAATGTATTATTTCTTGTTCATGTGAGCTGTGGACTAAATTTTATATCTGCTACAGAGAGATTTACTAGGCTTTACTATCAATCCCTGAAAAGCCCAGATCTACTCCATGGACTGACTGTGGTTCCTTAGAATGGAACCAACATATTTTCATACAATAACTGAAAACTTGATTGTTATTCAGGGAAGAGTTTGGGCTCTCAGGAGCTACTGATTTGGGGTAAACCAGTGTATTGTAATGAGAATGACTTTAAAACCCTTTGAAAGTTATAAGCTCTTGGCAAAGAGAAGGAAAAGAAGGAAAATACACCTTCCAATGCCTTGTTGATAGGATTTGTGTATCTTTTATTCACAAAATAATAATTTGAAAAAGAGGATCATAAAAGATGGACTTTAAATTCCTCATGTTGACTTTTATTTTCTAAGGTGGAGAATCGTATCTGGCAGCCACAATTGCAGAATCCCATAGTAGAAAAACACTTACACAGCACCACACCTACCCAAGGCACCTGAGCCATTGGCTAATGCACTTACACAGCACCACACCTACCCAAGGCACCTGAGCCATTGGCTAATGCAATGGGACAGATGACGACGGGGAAAGCTGTTTTACTGAAGATGGCAATTATGACCTTTCAGAGGCAGAATTTCTAGACATGAAACTGTCACTTAGAAGAAACCTTTGGATCCTGGATTACACCTTGGAGGTACTGCAGCACTGGCAGGTGGAACTGAGGCCCAAATGGGCAACACTGGAGGGATATATGAATTTATGCCCAGATATGGAGGCCATCATACCCTCAAAGGAATAATTCTTCAGAGACTGTGTTTGAATATTCGTGTCCTTTGAAACAGGCTTTGAATTCGTGTGAAAATGTAAATGTTCTAAGTATCCATCAGGTTAACATTAAAGACTTGGCAGCTCCATGAACTCTTTTCACACCCTCTCTCAGGTCTGAATCTCAGTGTTGGGTTGGGGACCCTCTTCCAAGTGATTCCTTTTCTCACTACTCTGAGGCCTTGATGTAGTAGTGCTCCCCATGTGATTTCCTTTAAAGCTCTCTTTTCCCTCCTTAGTAGTTAACCACCTCTCACTAATTAATAATTTTTATATTAATTTTTTTCTATGTTGTTCCTGTCTCCTGATTGCAACCTGACTGATACATTTAGTAAAGTTAATATTTTATCATAAGAAAAGATTAAAGACTTGGCTAGAGACCCACCTCCAGAAACTCCAGACTTGGGTGTGTATATTTAGTCTCTTTAAAGTAGTATTAGATAGTTACAGAATCGAAGAGCATATTCCACTCCAAATTTAACATTACCGGATGTTAGCATTTCTCTAAACTTTATCTATAAAAGCTGCTAGAGGAGATTCTGGAGCTATCTGCTCATCTTGATGGTTTGGAAGAGCCTGACACAAACTGGTTGATTCCAGTGACCTTACCCATGCCCTACCAGTTGAGACTGATAACAACTTATTGAAATAGTAAATGCCTCAACAGCCACTTTATAGGGTTTTTTGGAAATCATGTCAGAATCTTCATCATTGTCTTCAGTGACCAACATGGACAGGAGAAAGGACCAGGGAATATTGTGAGAGTTACATGACTTCTAATCATCTACTAACATGGTGCCTCAAGACTGAGAGAATGGGACTTGAAATTGGGACATAAGACTCCAAAAGAAATGTTAGAAGATGGTTTCTTAGTCTTAAAGGTGAATATTTCCAAGATAACTAGCTTCCAGAAGTTTTGGAAAGTGAAAAGAAAAACACTGTTTTTGTTTTGCTTGTAGAGAAGATGACTATTTTATGGTAGACCATGACCGGGGTCTTATTGCTAGTAACACGGGAGTTAAGATATGCTTGGAGTGTCTTGGGAGACCAGACAAGAACCAAGACTGGAACCAGATATGGAGAACTAGAAGAGAAGATGGGAAAGAAAGAGGATGAAACACTCACCAGGCTGCCGGAGTACTTACATAGCAGATACTTTCCCACTTTGTCTTCTAATGTTCATGCCTGAAAGCTGGAATCTGGAGTTGGGGAATGTCTAATATGGTGACCTAAGTCCTAGGTTACTCAGGACATTCTCAGTTTANAACTTTCCCACTTTGTCTTCTAATGTTCATGCCTGAACAAGCTGGAATCTGGAGTTGGGGAATGTCTAATATGGTGACCTAAGTCCTAGGTTACTCAGGACATTCTCAGTTTATGCCTGTTGTTCAGCATAGTATACATAACCCTAACTTTCACTCTCCAAAGTGTCTGAGTTTGAATAAGGTAATATGGGCATCCTCCCAAGTGATGACCAGGAGAAAGTTAAAGCCCTACTGGAGTCTGGGTAGGAGGGCTGCCCTCATAATTTTCCAGAACTGAATCTTCATGTAGTTGTTTTTAGTGATATAAGGCCCACTGGATAAGAGTGATTTCTAGACATGGGGATATTTTGTGGTCAGAGTTGAGAAAGCAGGAGACTCTTCAAGGAAGGACAAGAACATTTTCCATTTCACAGACTCACCAACTTGTCTCCTGGAAAAACTAGGGAAAATATCCATACAGTTATCATTATTTTATGTGTTGGAACAATGCATGTGAAAATCCAATGAACACCATAATCAGGTCCCATCCAATTAGTGAGTGAAAATATTGCAGGATATTTATATTTTCAATTTTCTTATTCTTCATAGCTTTTAGTGTCTAAGTTAGAGGGCCCAAAGAAAAAGGTGATTATGAAACATGTACCTCCCCTGCTTTGCGTACTTAAAGCCTAGATTTATTGAGATCATGGGGATAATGCAAATGGGGTTGAGTAGGTAGGAGGGGCAGACTGATTTAGCTAAAACACATACAAAATCTGAGGAAAAAGAGGGTTCAGAGAGAAAGGACCTCCAGACACATTTGGTGAAAACGCCCTAGTGGTATTGATAAGTCTAGGAGAAAATGTCTGCATGGTATATTTAGGTGGGCTGGACTTCCATGAGTTTATGGATTTCTGAGGCACAGGAGCTAAATGGCTCTGAGGAACAAAGTGGTCAAGGCATTTAAACAGAAGCCACTGGGGACTGAGGACCAGAAAAGCCCCTTTCTACCTTGACTTTGAGGAACAGGGATGGCTGGATCGAGAACACAATCTTATTAAAGTTGACTTTTCAGGATAAGTCGTATATAGAAATGCGAGAAATAGAAGAAAACAGGATGTGCAAAAGCCCAAATCATGAAATCTCATGATATAAAAAAAATTGGTCAAATACTTAAATGATTTCACAAGTCCTACATGATTTGGCCCTTGACTAATTCTTTAGACTTAATTGCTGATACTTTGCTCAGCTCTACCAAGTACCTTCCTACCACAGGGCCTTTAGATATGCCATTCCCTCATCTTGAAACATTCCTTTTGCCCATTTTACTTTCACCTGACTAAACCCACTGAATCTTATAGTCAGGATTATATATAAGTTTTATAAAGTTTAATGTCCAGAGACTTAGTAAGGTGTTCTGTTATTATACACTGCCATTGAACACTTTATATTTGTGTTGTGCTTATCATAACTGTATTTAAATTTTTAAGTAATTTATTTTCTTACTATATAACTCTTACGTTAGATTCTTAGTTTCACTGGCTTAGGCATTGTGTCCCAGTCATCGCTAAATAGAGCCTGGCTCTAAGTAGGTAGGTATTTAATAGCTGTGTCTTAGATGAATGAATGAATGCAGTAGGCCAAAACATGAGGGATGCCATGGGAAGTTTTGGAGATAAGATTTAAGAGAGGCTGAAATAAAATTTTGGAATATTCTGAATACAAGCTGGCTGCATGGGGGGGGAGGGGAGAGTCTTTTTCTGGTCTCTGAAGGATCTTTGAAAGTTTTCAGAGCACAGAATATCCTATTCAATTCAGACAATTGGTAAGAGGGTTGTTCTTGGTAAACAATTGTGAAGTGTGCAGAAAATACCCAGAGGATGTTGATAGCCATACTTTTGTAAGAAGGAAGGCATCAACCTTTATGGAGTCACGTTTCTTTACCTCAAGTAACAGGTTAAAAAAAGTAAAAGAAAAAAAAGTCTATAGAGAGTTTTTGTGAAAGAGCTATTTTTTCCCTAAAGTTAGCTCAGTCTAAAACTGAGAAATTTCAGTAAAATAGAAATGACTTAGCGGATAATTTCCTATAGTAAGTGGCTTGGCTTTTAGTACTGCCTATGGAATAAAAGGTCATTCTGATCTTTCTGAGCGGATAGTGATGCTGCATCCTCAACACCAGCACAGCCTAGTCTCAGTTCTTTTGACCTTATCTGCTGGTGGCTTCCTGTATGCTAATACCTTTGTTAACAAGAGCCTGACAGTACTCACCACACATGAACTACTAGGACCTAATTATTGCAACTACCGCCTCCAGTGACTCTTGTGGTAGTTCTTGGTTGGTTCTATAGCCCCAGATTAAAGCAGGGAAAAGCCCTGCTTTTTCTACTTCTGACAAAAGTCTAACTCTAAGTGCCATATCTTTTCACTCCTAGTGATATGAGTGACCTCAGAGAAATTGGCAGGGAAACATGGAGAGCAAGGGACAGTGAGTTAAACCCATTGTCCACAGCCAAGCATGCCTTGGTCACCCTCACATCTTGTGGAAATTGTCTCTAGACCTTTAAAAGTTGCACAGAATCAAAGAAGAAGAAGATGGACTGATACTAATAAAAATATGAAAATAATAGTATTAGCTAATACTGAGCAGCAGATACCTTAAATACCTTTTATAGATTTCTCATTGATCCTCACAATAATGATACGAGGTGGATGCCATTATTAGGATATAATTACATGAGGTGGGGCTATCTCCATTTCACATATGATGAAGCTATAGCTCAGAGAAGTTATTAGGCCTTGCTTCCAGCCAGACCTGGGCCTCTTGAGCTCATAACTTTGTGGTCGGGAGAGGGAGAAGAAAGGGTGAAGTGAATGGCCCTTGATTCCTCATCATCTTAAAAAATTTTTTTAATGTTTATTTATTATTTTGAGAGGGAGAGAAGCAGAGCATGAGCTGGGGAGGAGCAGAGAGAGAGGGAGACACTGACTCTGAAGCAGGCTTCAGGCTCTGAGCTGTCAGCACAGAGCACAATGCCAGGTTCAAACCCACAGACTTTGTGAGATACAGAGATTGTGAGATTTCTTCTTGAGATCACGACCTGAGTGGAAGTCAGATGCTTAAATGACTGAGCCACCCAGGCATCCTGATCCCTCATCATTTTTAAGGAAAGTCAGGGATATGATTAAGAGAGCAACTTGTTTTTGAGCCCACTGAATCCAACTTAAACTCTGAAACGGCAAATCTAATGTAAAGTACTACTGAGCCTGAGACATTATGTGGGCCATGAAGGACTGTAGCATTCAAGTGAGTGGAGAAGAGGGCACACAGTGTCTGCTTCCCACAGAGGTACATAGGATCAGACAAGTACAGGAGAAAATACATGTGTCTGGCTGGGGTGGAAGGGACAGGCATTGAGGCAACAAAAGTTACTAAATAGGGGGGTTAAATCTTGAATGTGAGATTAAGGAATTTGGAATATATAGAGGAGATAACCTGAGTGACTAAAATAATTTAAGCAAGGAAGTAACTGCTGAAAGAAATACTCTTGGAAGAATAATTGGCAGTGCAGTTTGAAGTAGGCTGAGGGACTTAAGTCAAGGAAACAAACAAGGTAGCTATTATAGCCATCGATGAGCCAAGGGTAGACACAATGGAATAAGATGCCAACAGAGGAAATGAAAAGGAAAGTATAGGTAGAAGAGATGTTATGAATCATTTCCTTAGCTTGAGAATCTGCCAATATTCTATAATTACTACCTTCAATTAATGCTAGGGAACTAGGTAACTTATGGCTTGGAAATAACACCTTCGATTTGCTAAGTAAATTTTTTAAATTGTTACTTTCTTTAACAAAAATCAGCATTTACTTTTTACATGCTGCAGCGTGCTAAAAAAGTTTCTAGGCACTCTACAAATCATACAATTCAACATGATAGCTACTTGGATGGATTGCAAATGAGCCAAGCTTCTTGTTCTGTGTTTTGTATTCTCTACTCTCAATCAATAAACCTTTGAGAGGGATCAATTTATCTGGAGGACTCATGTCTTCCAGTACATAGAGACTTACTATAATGAAAAAAAGAAAATCAAGGTCTAAATGACCATCTAAAAATACAACTAAATTTTCCATTTAAATGATTTATTGATAATTAGGCTGGTGTTACTTGAAGCTGGTACAAGTAGTGGTATCACCATATGCATTGTTTTTTGTGCAAAGAACTATGGTTCCAGTTCTGGTCTAAATAGCAGCCTAGAGAAACATGTTTAATTTATTAAATGTAAACAGAGGCTGAATTATAGGGAAGCTGAAAGGATAATAATAAGCTCAACTAGAACACATGTAGATCCTGGAGAGGGTGGAGTGAAGCTGTCTGTTTCAGCAAATCTGGTCAGGGATATTTTAGGAAGGGGCAGTGGCTGAATCACTGAATTTGGTGATTTCAGTGGCCGAATTCAGTTTTTCTGCTTATTCTTTAAGCAGTGTGAGCACCCCTTCCTTTTGCACACACTGCTGTGAAGTCCTTCTGAACTTTCACAAACATTTTTTTATAATATTCATTTACTCAACGAGAATTTTTGTGGCCTCTGCTATTTGTAGAGTTCTATTACATGTAGGCATTTGATGGGATACATGAGGAATAGAAGACACCATCCCTGTGTATAGAAAACTCCAAGAAAACAGGTGTAAAAAAGAAAAGCATTAAAAAAGTGAATTACAGATAACACGGACCATGGCACAATAGCAAGGATAAAAGAAACCAAAGGGATACAGAGTGCTTGTTGAGGAGTCTGGGAATCCAGATCCTTCCTAGGCTGAGCTGTGACCTGAGATAAGTTCTTACACTTAGAGCCTTAAAATTATCATCTAAAATACTACACAATCTTGAAACTCCTATCCAACCCCATCTTTATATAAAATCATAAATTTGGATTAATATTCACCAAAGAAATTATTTTATTAACATAATATTTTTTTCTGAAGTTGGTAAAAAATTCATGAGTTAACAGTATTTAAAGAACCCTCAAAGATTTTGCATTGTTCATCCAAACAACCAACTTTAGTAGTTTTTAAAAAAAAATTTTCCTGTTGTAACAGAAGCTGCAAATGAATATGTATTAGCTCTATATACTCTAAAGCCCAAAGGACAATATTATAATTTTATTTTAAATAGTCATGTGTATTTTAAATAAATTAAAACAAACACCTATCTATTTATAGTTTACAATATTCTTCATTCATTACCAGAGATTCAAGCTTCCTTTTGGTATCATTTGCCTTCAGCTTGATGAATTCCATTAGTGTTTTCTGTTGTGTATTTCTGGTGGCAATGATTTCCTGTTTTCGTTCATCTAAAAATATATTTATTTCACCTTCATTTCTACATGATATTTTTGTTGGAGGTAGAATTTTAGGTTTACCATTCTTTTTTTTTCTATCAGCTACCTAGAATAATTGATATTTCTAGAACTCCACATGAAATTCAAGAACAGCAGAATATACATTATTTTTCAAGCTCACATGGTAACAGTCACCAAAATAAATCAAATGTTAAGATGTAAAATAAGTGAATATATTTTAAAAGATCAGTGCAGAATATGTTCTCAGATTATTAGAAAGTCAACAACAATAAGTTATCCATGAAACCATGAATGTATTTGAAAATGAAACAACACAACTCTAAATACATAGGTCAGAGAAGGAAACAAAGAAAATTAGAAAGCATTTCAAGTTAACTGTTAATAAAAATATAACCTGTTAAAATTTGAGGAATGGTGAAAAAACAGTGGTTAGAGGGAAATTTATATTAAATGCTTATATTAGAAAAGAATAGAATTCTAAAATCAGTGAACTAATGTTTCAACTGAAAAATTAGAAGAGTAGGCCCAAAATAAACAAAAATAAAGAAATAATAAAGATAAGAGCAGATCAATGAAATATATAACAAACAATAGAGAAAATCAACAATGTCAAAAGCTAGTTTTCTGAGAGCCATCAGAGAATTGAGATTATAGGACAAACCTATGTACCCTGGAGAGAAAAATAGAGAGATAAAGACAGTCCTTCCCAGAGCCAAAGTCCGGCAATGAAAAATTGGAATTTGAAATTAAAAGCACAGTATTATTTACATTAGAACCTCAAAAAGTGAAATAAGTAAAAACATAACAAAACAAGTACAGTAAAACCTTGCTTTGTGAGCATAATTCATTCTGGAAACATGCTTGTGATCCAAAGCACTTGTATATTAAAATAAATTTCCCCATAAGAAATAATGGAAAATCAGAATTTTCATTGTACAAGTTAAAAATATTCATATAAAAACGATTATAATACTTTAATATAATACAAAATAATAAAGAAAACATAAAATATAAAGAAAAATAAAGAAATTAACCTGCACTTATCTTTGAAACCCTTCATGGCTGGTGTGAGGGAGACAAGAGAGAGGAAGGCTTTTGTGTAGGACACCTTTCACTATCACTAATGGAATCACTGCTATCTATTGACCCAAAGGAATCTTTCTCTGTGTAAGGCCATTGTATATGCTCGCATGGATATTCACTATAGTACAGTATTAATAAATTATTGTCATACACTGTATTTAATGTAAATGGCAATAAGGCAGCAGAGAAAAGGGTCTGTATCTGCAGGTGGCCTGACCTAGAATGAAGCAAAGCATTCGTAAGCTTAGTTTTGTATGGAAAAGCAAAGGACTGTTCATAGTTGCTTTGAAGTGACAAAAAAAATAAAAAAATACACTAGTGCCAGTTGTGGGCACCTTCCAATGTTCTGAAAAATCACTAATTTCTGCCTAACACCGTGGCCTGAGAATGAGCATCTAAGAGAGTTTTTAAAGAAAGCATTTGGAGGTGGCATTAGTGGTTACTAATGTTAGGGTGATTCAAACATTTCAGATCTGAAATGCCATCTGAAACACTATATAAATATGCAATTCTTAGCCACAAATTAAAAATCCTCAAATCAATGGAACCAAAAGATTTTTGTTAAGTTTGGTGTAAACTCATTTGGCAGCAAATCCTGACCTGAGTGATTTGAAGCTATTTATAGGTCTGTCTTTATCCCACTTAATGTATGTTTTATTTTTTGTTTTGTTTTGTTTTTATTTATTTCTAGGAGAGAGAGAGACAGCGTGAGCAGGGGAGGGTCAGAGAGAGAGGGAGTCACAGACTGAAACAGGCTCCAGGCTCTGAGCTGGCAGTCAGCACAGAGCCCGACACGGGGCTCGAACCCACGAACCGCGAGACCATGACCTAAGCGAAAGTCGGACGCTTAACCGACTAAGCCACCCAGGCGCCCCTATGTATGTTTTATAGTAGACATAAAAATGCATTTGTTTGCCCGGCACTGCCCTTGGCAGTGCTGCAGCATATCACATACAGTTTGTGCACTGGATTCTTTCTTAAATCTGAAAAATTCTGAAATACACCTAAACCTATGGGTGTCAGACAAGGGATGTGGAATTCTAATAATCAGTCAAGACTTTTCCCCTTCTGTGCTATGAATTTAGTTGAAAATTCAGCTTTTCTATTTCTTATAGATTGATGGTAGACAAATCCATAGACTTGTTAGGTAAAACTAAGCATTGTTAACCAGTAAAATAAATGCATTATAAAGGATTAACTAGTAATTAGTGTTTAAATGGATGTTATCATATTATTAAAGATATCAATTCAAGTCTTCCACTAATGCTTGTTACTGTTTGGCAAGTTCCATTGCACATGCATACAGGCAGGTAGATGGAGTTTCTGAAATTTTAGGAAAGAATGCTTTGTGTAGCAGTAAATCATCAGTGTTACCTTGACTTGTTTGTGATTTTTGATTGTTGCTCTTCTTTCTAACAATTTATCACTGGTTTGTCTTCATTATTTTCTTTCTTTTTTTTTTTTTTTTATTTATTTCTAGGAGAGAGAGAGACAGCGTGAGCAGGGGAGGGTCAGAGAGAGAGGGAGTCACAGACTGAAACAGGCTCCAGGCTCTGAGCTGGCAGTCAGCACAGAGCCCGACGCGGGGCTCGAACCCACGAACCGCGAGATCATGACCTAAGCGAAAGTCGGACGCTTAACCGACTAAGCCACCCAGGCGCCCCTGTCTTCATTATTTTCAATGCATTTTATTATAGATTGTTTGGCTAGCCCTCTGGTGAATACTGAAGCATATATAAAACAGGTATATATAACAATTCAAACATCAATTATCCACGTTCCTTCACTAAAGCAGATACGTGAATCTAAATACTCAAAAGTCTTATAACTTCATCGATATTTCATCGTGTTTTTCTCCTACCAGAAAGTGAGGACTGATAAAGGAAGTAGATTGTTGTATCTTCACCCAGAAAATGATTGTGGTAAAACAAAATAAATAAATTTTAAGAACATTGCTTTGGAGATGTCAAATGCTAACATTATATTGGACCTTAGAACTAAGCTTCACCAAAGAGCAGAACCAACCTTAGCAACTTGGGAAGAGCTTTGCAGCAGCAATCTGAATAGGGCTGAAGGGTTCCTAGGGTCCCAAGTCAATGAAGTTTCCAGGAGCGATGGTGAAAGATGCTGACATGCTAGTGCAGAAAGGTGTGCCTGATATGGGAAGATCTCTGGAGGTCAGAGTGGGAAAGGTCTATCCTGCAAAAGGTCTATCTTGGGAAACACAAGAATGGTGGGGGATGAGGAATGGGTGAGCACTTGAGGCTAGTAAAAAAATTATCTGAAGATCAGATGAGTGTATTCAGAGTAATTCTTATATATACGTAGGAAACAAATAGAGAAGGGCAGACTGAGTCTAGGGGCTAACACTAGGGGATACTATTGGGAAGTGGATAAATTGAGAAGTGGATGAAGATAAGGCCAAGATTTCTTCCAATTCAAATCTAGCTTCAGTGACAGTCTGAGCAGCTTAGACTTACATTAAGGACCATAAAAACAACTTCAAGAATTATAGAATGGAGATTTTAGGTACCATTTTCAGAAAGGAGTCAGGAACTTGAGCCCAGGAATGATGGCTAAGGGAACAACAAACATATCTTTAGAGCCCAGCGATACAATGGCAGTGATGAAGATGAAGAGACACAGGGATGTGACATACAGGGGGGAGGGAGTGCTGGAGGTGGTGGTGCAGAAAGTAGCCTCTGGGTGGCCCCAATTCATCTTGCTTCCTCGTATTCACACCCATATGGAATCTCCTTTGCTGGATTCATGACTAGTTTCTAGTGAAAGGAATACAGCAGAAGTCTTGGGGTGTCACTTCCAAGATTATGTTATAAAAAAACTGGCTTCTGCCTTGGGGCCTTTCTCTCTTGCTTTCTCTCACATCTCTCTTTTAGACGAAGTGAGCTGCCATATCATGAGGTTGTCCTGTGGAGAAGTCTTTGTGGCAGGGGACCTAGATCTGCCAACAAACATGTGTGTAAGCATGGAAACACAGCCTCCCATTTTCTCCGCCTCTGGTCAAGACTCCACATGAAATGTATGCCTGGCCAACAGCTTGATGGCAATCTTATAAGAAACTTTGAGCCAGAGTGACCCAAGTAGGCCACGCCTAGATTCATGACTTACAGAAACTGTGAGATAATGTCTGTTTTAAGCTGCTACATTTCAGCATAGTTTGTTATGCAGAAATTGACAATAGAAACTGTCTCACTTTACATCCAACAATAGAGTATTTTTTAAGATCTCTGATAAATAAGAATGTAGGCCCTATGGCTTGAGCATGGAGATGATGGACAGGATGGTTTAGTTAGGAATGGGGACTGAGTTTAGGTATAGGTATATTCAGTATAGGTATTGAATGATAGTGGAGTACGGTGCTAGTTACTGGAGTCCGTCAGACCTGTATTTGAATATTCCTCAAAGTTTTGATCTGTCAGATGGGCTTTTGTGTGGATTAAATGAGATTAGAAGTATTTTGTATAATGCCTGGCCTCCAAGTGCTTAAGAAATCACGACTCCCATGATGACACAGCAAAGTAAACCTATTTATTTCTTCTTGCTTAGGACAGGTTCTAAAATTAAATTTGTAGTGTCAATCTGATGCTAAACTGAGACAGAATTCCTCTAGAACACTGATGATTAAAATTAGGTATAGTTACATATTAACCATAATGGGGCCTGGACAGATTCTGGAGGAGGTCATTAGGAGGACATAACCACCTATTTCTCAAGCTTAGATTCTGAATCAGACCTTTAGCCCTCTTCCCTATTCTTGGAATGTGTACTCTGTTTATCTTCCCCATGCTAGAAACTGTCTGCCCTAAGGACACAGCCTTGAGATACTGATGTGGTGTTCAGATCATCTGAATGGTATATATGATTGAACCCTGCTAAAGCCTGTATATAAACTTTTAGGTTTCTGGCAGGTAGGTGTAGAGATCTAATCCTCTTGCAGCCCCCAAAACAAGTCTCGTCAGTAAGTTCCCTTCCTTTGTAAACCTTTCACCTCCCAACATGGAGTAGGCCTATCTCTTTCTTCAGTCTCTTCCTGAAAACAAACAACAGAAAGATGAGTAAGGCTGAGACCAGGACCACCGGGGTCTTTTTCAAGACAGGAGGTGACTAGAACAAAGTGCTGGTTCTGCATACATATTATGGACTGGGGTTGCCATTTTGAGATGTTTCAGAAATGTAGGTAGTATAGTAGAAGGAGAATGTGGTGCTGTGGGATTTAAGATATATGATTTAATTTTAATTTTTGGTATGCAGAGGTTCCTCTTTGGGACCAAACTAGTGAAAAAAATCAAACACACCCATTTATGCATTGCGACCTTCAATTTTAAGAACTCTAGGAGAGCGGAGGTATCCTTAGTCTGATAGCCAATAAACCATTTTTATGTAAGTGGGTTATTTACATTCTCCAGTTGCCCTTTTACTTTCTTTTATAGTTATAGAATCAAAATAAAGTCAATATATACATATTTCTAGTTAGACATGTTTTCTAAGCTGAATGCTGCACTTGAAATTCTTGGTGGATGTATGCATATGCTTGCTTCCTATTGAAAATGTCATGACAAATTGGGAAGGAACCATGCTTTGTGTATAATTAATAGCATGATGTTCAGAACATAATTTGAATAATGAAAATATTTGCTCTTAACTGAAGGAGAATGAATCAAACTCATCAGCTGATAGCACTCACTGATTAAGAAGAAATGGGAGAATCAGATGAGAAATCTTAAATACAGAATGCTTTAACAGGGGGATTCATGTTCCACAATCAGGTGTTTAAGAAATGAAAGGTGATTGATTTATGACCTTCTACAATTTGATTGAAAGCAACATCCATGAATATCCATTAATGGTGGGAGCAGTCACAGCTAATATGAAGACATTAACTTTGTGCCTTTTAATTGAAAGCATTATTATCAAATTGAAGAATATATTCAAATAAGTCACTCCTAATCCCTGTACTCAAACGTAACTTTTCATCATTTACACATTGTTTCCTGATCCTTGTCTTTAATCATTTTATTTATAGTTGTGACACAATGCTCTCATTCAATTTTTTGTATATAAAATGATACAAATATATTTGTTCTTTCTACAGAGCAGTTTAAATGTCCTTTAAAATGGTTGCACAATATACTATGAGAACGCTTTCTATAATGGACTAAAGCAATCTTGCTTTTAAGCAGTTTGTTATTTCCAAATTTTATGTTTTTGTTTTGTTTTGTTTTTTTACTTTCTAACATTGTTTTTAAGATTCAAGTTAGATTAACATATAATGTAGGGGCACCCATGTGGCTCAGTCTGTTAAGCGTCCAACTTCAGTTTAGGTCATGATCTTGCGATTTATGCATTTGAGACCCGTGTGGGGCTCTGTGCTGACAGCTCAGAGCCTGGAACCTGTTTCACATTTTGTGTCTTCCTCTCTCTCTCTGCCCCTCCCCTATTCATTCTCTGTCTCTCTCACTCTCAAATATATGAATAAATGTTTAAAAAAGCATATAGTATAGTATTGGTTTCAGGAATAGAATTTAGTGATTCATCACTTACATATAACACCCAGTGCTCATCATAAATGCTCTCCTTACTAATTATATGCCATCTTAAATTAAGTATTTTAATTGTACCTAAACTATAGAAATGAAGCAATCCTAGATTTTGCACAAAAGTCTCATTATTTCAGTGTGCCAGAGTAGAGTGACTCCTATAGTCCAACCAAAATGTAACTCTTTTCAGTTGCAGGTGTAGATAGATAAGAAGGAACATTGAACAAATGCCTAGACAGAATTAATCTCTATATGATAGGTCCCCATTTATTTCCGCTTCTGTGTTCCAGAGATATTTGTTTTTACCATTAAAAAGAAGTGATACTAGAGTGAGTTTTAATGTTCAATTTTGAATTTTGGGCTATCTCTGAAACACAAAACTTTGTTATTTAAAATTCAATTATTCCCTCAATTTAATCTTTATTGTCTTTCTCTAGAATAAAATCGAGATATATATCTGTGCAGATATTTGGGTCAAAGTTGCACAAAGGAGGAAGGTTTTAGAAACACATATATGTCTTAAGCTGTTGTTCTTTACGTGTGATTTGAACACCCTGAAATCCAAATTTTACAAATATATGTAAAATGTGTGTATATACATGTGTGATATCTATGTGTGTGTGTGTATCATTTTGCTTAGCTAGTCCACTAAGCTGACAAAATTTTTATCCATTTCTTTTGGTTAGGGTGTTGACTTAGAGAAGTAAAAGCATTCTCTTCCCTAGAAGGAAAAAAAAAAACCAGTTGTAGAATATACATATATTTTTAAACATTTTTGAATTGTTTATTTTAACCTAGCATAATTTACTGTATTTGATTTCTTCCAGAAGCAGGATCTAAAGAAATTGAACTGGGGCTGAAGGCAAGGTCAAGCAAGGTTTAGGGTTAGAATTTGGCCAAAGGAAAGCAGGCAAGGAAAAGATACCCTGATGATCTAGGATAAGCAGGGTGGAGAATTGGTTATTTAGTGCATTGTGACCTAAAAATAAATGTAATCAACATTGTTAATTATACTATTGCAACTCAATCGCACATCAACTGGAGTCTTAGTCCATGGTTCTTATACAGTGAGAGATCTTCTTTAGAATTCCTTTTAAGACCTGAACAATGCACTTTCAGTCTTGAAGGAAATCTCATACAGTACATGGCACTGGATGAACAATACTTATTCAAAGTTAGTATTGTTAAGGCTATTCATTACACCATAGATTTGCTTTCGGCACACAAGATTTTTCCTGAATTTATAATTTTATCCTTTTGTTTGTCTCAAAGTTATGTGGAAGGTCTATACTTAGAAGCATCTTTTAATCCTGCAAATAAGAACTGCATGTAAAACAGAAGAAATAATGGAGGCTTCTCTGTGGAACAAAGAAATATACCACTGTGTCCAGGATCTTTTGTTACCACAAGCACATTTTAAAGCAAGTTGTCTCATGCCTGGCTGTCTAGTAGCTTCCATGCTCAAATTATTTTCAGCAGAATTAAAAATGGCCTGGATCAAAAGAAGCCTTAATTTGTAGCGTGATGTGTGAAAAACTGGGTAGACCTAAGATCTATTTCTCTAGAACTAAGTGAAACAGGTTCAGTGATAGTAATGTCATATATTGTTATATTGTCCAAAAGAAGAGTGAATCAGATCTTCTGCTTCTCCTTTTTTGTTCTGTTTTTAAACATAATGTCTTCAGGGGCACCTGGGTGGCTCAGTTGGTTAAGCATACAACTTTGGCTCAGGTTGTGATCTCATGGTTTGTGAATTCAAGCCTCACATAGGGCTCTGTGCTGACAGCTCAGAGCCTGGAGCCTACTTTGGATTCTGTGCCTCCCTCTCTCTCTCTCTCTGCCCCTCCCTTGCTTGTACTCTGTCTTTTTCCCTCAAGAATAAATAAACATTTTTTAAAATTAAAAAAAATAATGTCTTCACTTTTCTGATCATAAAAGTATCATATAGTCATGATAGAAAAGTTGGAATATATAGAAAAATATAGAAAATAAAATAAAAATCAACTACAATATCTGACGCAGGCACAACTATGTCCTTGACACAGTGAATGCAATACCACATCTTCCCTAGAAGTACTGGTTGGTTCAGGGGTAAGTATATGACTTAAAATGGGCGAATTATGGCCACTGAGACACGATNTGTTACCATGGGGAGTCCCCAAGAGGAGCTGAGTTGGGGGGATGGAGAAAAAAAGGCCTAACTCCAAAAATCTAGCCCTGCAAGAAACCAGCAACTCAGTCACGTAGGACAGTAAGTTTCACTTCTTTTTTTCTCCCTAAGTTAGTTTAAGGTGAGTGTTTGTCAACTGCATCCAAAAGACTTCTGGTTTGTAAGTCTATTGAGTGAACCTCTGAACTATGGAGCTACCACAAGCAGTAAAACAGTCACAATTCTTTGTTAAACTATTCTGTGTACCTAACACCTTGCTGAGAAACAGAGAGAAAATAGATCATTTGTGCCTGTCCAAGACTGTAGTTAGAAGAGAAAATAGATCATTTGTGCCTGTCCAAGACTGTAGTTAGATCTCACTTCTATTGTTTCTGTCAATTTATTGACTTCTCTGGGTAGAGGGTGTCAAATATGGAATGAACATTAGAGATCCTTTAATCCAGAGATGTCAAGTGTTTGGCTCTGGGGCTACAAAACCTTCTTTTCTTATTCAGGAAGGACACTGCTAATTGATCATGACACTCAGTTGACTGAGCCTAAATTCGGCCTTAAGGTCATTGTCAGCATAGTATTCTATCTAGAAAGTCACAGTGATCAGTTGGAGTCCTCAAGGCTGAGGACCTATTTATTACCCATGCTGAATCCATTCCCCTCATTTAAAGATAGTAAAAGATAGTATCTATGCAGTTAAGTAATTTGTTCATGATCATCCTTGTAGTTAGTGACAGTGAGCTGTTTTTCTGTTTTCACTAACTTCTTCCAGGTAACTAAAATCATCATCTATAAAAATTACTCAGTGGTTACCTATAATATTTATAGTACTCTATTGGCTTAAACAAATAATGTGACATATCTTCTATTTCCTATTTTAAAACAGTTCACACCTATTACAAGATGCATCAGTTACTGCTGTGTAATAGATAATTACAAAAATCTCTGACATATATACAATAAAAGCTGTTTATTTGGGCATGGTTTTATGACTCTGCTCATCTCTGCTGGGCTCAGCTGAAGCACATTAAGGTTGAATCTGCTCTACATGTTGAGCATTCTTCTTGGAGCAGTGGGCTAACCAGGATGTGTTCTCACAATCGGGGAAATCTAACTACAAAAGACGTTTTAAAGTCTCAGCTTACTTATTGTCTGGTAATATCTCATTGGCCAAAGCATAACCAAGTTCAAAGGCAAGAAGTAGAGAACTATAGGCAATATCTGCAGCAAGAGCTAAAATGTTACATAGCAAAAAGTTTGGACATAAAGAAGAATGAAAAAATGGGCCAATGATGAAATCCACCACATAAGTCAGAAAGGAAAAGTATAGGATGCCATATATATACAGAAATGGAGAAAGGCCTAATCTAGTTGGGGGTGCTTTTCATTTCCAAGGTTCTCTTTATAGAAACCACATCTGGTTACAAGCTGAAGATATAAGAAGCTTCTATGTAGAGGTAACAGCTTGTATAAATGTTTTTGAAGGAACAGAGAGGCCAGAGTGACAAAACCCTGAGGCATGGGGGAAGAGTAGTGAGAGAGGAGATTGGAGAAATGCGTAAGGCCTGACCATTCAGGTAGTTCTATTTTTCAGTGAGAAAGTGAAATGCCATTGATTGGTGATAAGTAGAGAAGAGACATGATATAATTTGTATTTGGAAAAGATCACTGTTTAGAATGCAGACAATTAATTGTAGGGGGCAAGTGTGAAATAGTAAGACCAAATAGTCAGCAGATTGATCATTCTAGGAGAGACCTGTATTTGATCCTACTTTCAAGTAGGTGGTAGGAGTGAGGACAGAGAGAAATGAACACAATCAAGAGATAGCTTGAAGGTAGAATCAATAGGCCTCAGCTTCTTATACCAAAATGTCTCTTGTTCACTGTGTCAGTTACATGTACTTTCAATTCCTGTGTTCACCAGGTACCTTCTACCGCAGAGTCTTCATTATGCCATTTGTTATACCTAGTACACTCCTCCACTCTTAGCCTGCTTTGACTCTTTTTTTTTTAATGTTTTATTTATTTCTAGGAGAGAGAGAGAGAGAGAGAGAGCGTGAGCAGGGGAGGGTCAGAGAGAGAGGGAGTCACAGACTGAAACAGGCTCCAGGCTCTGAGCTGGCAGTCAGCACAGAGCCCGACGCGGGGCTCGAACCCACGAACCGCGAGATCATGACCCAAGCGAAAGTCGGACGCTTAACTGACTAAGCCACCCAGGCGCCCCTAGCCTGCTTTAACTCTTAATCATCCTTCAGATCTAAATTTCAACATCACTTCCTTAAGAAAGAATGACCTGATCTTTCAAAAATTATTATTTCGGGTCCTCATAGCATGAAATGACTCTTGCATAACACATGATGTAATAGAAATTTCATACTTGTTTTATAGTTATTTGCTTAGTGCCTATATCTGCCCACTAAGCCTTGAGCTCCATGAAGACAAATACTGTGTTTGGTTTTATTCATCAACATGTTCCCAGTTCTGAGCTCAATGCCTGTGTATGCAGTAGTTACTTAATGTGTGTGATTTGAATGAATGCTTCTGAATAGAACATTTGGATACATATTAGATACATGAATGTTTAAGTCTGTCAGTTGTTACAGGTGACAATATTTTGAAGTTAACTTCCATCTAGGAAAATCAGAATGAAACAAACAAACAAAAAAAGAAAGTTGAAAAATAAAATCAGGAATAATTTTCAGAGAGAAGTATGAAATAACTAAGAATTTAAACAAAAACTGAATATGCTTCTCTATCAAAGCTTTGATGCCTACAGCAAGGGCACCTCTGTGACCTGATGAATCTGATCAATACATTCCAAAGACGGAAGATTAAAAGTAAGCCACTGAGTTGCAATACGAATCATATTAAAATTCATAGCACTGTTAACTGACAAGAAGTCTGTTGGAGCAGAACCCAGGTAAAATTTACATTTGCTCTGGGGCATCACCTTTGTGTCATGCTTCCTTCCCCAGTCAGTGAACAGAGGCCCCAAAAACCCTTGAAAAAGGGTCACTCTTGAGCCTTGAGAGTGCAAGAAAGAGATTAGGCGGAGAATCCTGAAGTAATCATGGAGCAAAAAATAAATTGCAATACTTCACCATCAACAAAAAAGAAATCACAGCAAACTAGACTTTCCCAAAGGCCATTTAAATCTCCATAAACTTTTGCTTTATTCTAATCATGATACCCTAAAGACTTGTGTGTTTGTTCTTTATGGTTTGTTGCTTTCTATTCCAGGAAACTCCAAAGGAAAATATGAGGTGGCAAGAAAAAATAAAAGAGACTTTGGAAAATAAAAATGTTATTTATAATTTAGGATTTCTTATTATTTTTTTAATGTTTTATTTATTTCTAAGAAAGAGAGAGAGAGGCTGAGCAGGGGAGGGTCAGAGAGAGAGGGAGGTACAGAATCTGAAACAAGCTCTAGGCTCTAGGCTAGCTGTCAGCACAGAGCCCGATGCAGGGCTCAGAACCCACAAACTGAGATCACGACTTGAGTCAAAGTCGGACGCTTAATCGACTGAGCCATCCAGGCGCCTCTATAATTTAGGATTTCTTAATGGCATTTTTCTTTGTATGTGTGTGTTACCATGGCTGCAAGAAGTATAGATTAGAAAGGTCTCTCAAATGGATGCTGGATGCCTTGTGCCCACTATCTTAGAGCCTAAGTTGCTGCCACTACTACTACTACTGCTGCTGCTGCTACTACTACTACTATTTGCATTTATAGTTGGAATATTACCGGACTACAGTCAATGTCTTTAGGTTACAATGAACCTTTCAGAATATTTTCTTGGGTATCACAATTGCAGGAAAAGAGCCTAGTCTGATAAATTCTATGGTCTTCTATTCCTTCTGCCTTGACTGCCTTATTATAAGTTTGGCATAGAGGGTTTGCTTTCTCTCTGTAGGGTAACCGTGCAATTCAGAGTCCTGAGAACTTCAAACCAAGCATTTGGTTTCATTGCAAGTGAGATCTTTTCTTACATCCAAGATAAAGAACTTGTAAGGTTGTTCACAGTGACCTTTTCATGGAAGACAGTGCATATGGCAATTGTTATCCTTGAGTATTTTTAGCAGTTCCAAGATCTTAACTCTTACCTGTTCTTTTTTTTCTTTTGATAAATATTTCCAAGTGCGTGTGTGTGTGTGTGTGTGTGTGTATACACTATATATACATATATCTTGCTTTGAGATTTTATATTTCATTTGAATTCACATTCTTCTAAATTATTTTGGTATTCTTTGCAATAAAGTATTTATCGTTTGTTTTTGTTTTTGTTTTTGTTTAGATTTGGAACCAGAAAAAATATGGTGAAAAACTCTGGATGCATTTTTTGAGACATATTGAGTAAGTATTAAGAAAATGAACATTCCATCAAGGAGGAAAACTTCCCAAATGTGAAATATGTGAAATATGCCATTTCTAAGTTACTATACCTAGAATGACAAATTGTAGGTGATTTAAGGTATGAAAGTGAAGGCTTTTAGAGCTGCAACCTTCTGTAGAATATTTTTCTTCACCAGTTGTGCTCAGGGACCCAAATTTCTAGATTCTATTCCATGCTAAGGCTTAATAAAAAATGTAGTTTCCTGAATCTGCCATGGTAACTGAGATTATAGCATCATTTTTTGAACAAGAATTCTTATTGCTGATAATAATTTATTCATAAGGGCTACAAATCAAAACTACTGGTGTTTATTAAGTTTTCACTATATGCCCAGTGGCTTCTAGAAACCAGAAATAATGTTATCTGCTTTGGAGGAGCTTCAAATCAATGAGGAAGTGATTTAAGACAATAAATAATCAGGAAGGGGGTCCTGTGTTACCACCTACAAGTGTTATAGGATGCCAGCAATGGGGAAGATCACAGACTTTGGAGTTGTCTGAGGAGGAGATAGAACTTGAGCCAGGTATGAAGAGTGTGTCAGCTTTGAAGAGATGGATATATTGGACGAGGAAATGCTCATAGAGAATGAAGAGGGGAACATCTGGTTATAGCAAAATATAGCTATGAGTGAGGCATGTGTGAAAAGGATTAAGGTATAGGAAAAAGGAGGAACTTAAAGGATCAAGGAAAGCGGTAGTGGAATGTGGCTTGAAAATTGTACATCTCTGCACCCTTCTTTAAAGCCTGTACTTCTTACTTTCTGGTCTAATAGAAATTTTGGTTGACAGAGAAAGCACTTTGATCCTATATTGAGCAAGGGAATTAATGATGAAAATGAACATGTTTCAGTAGGCTTAACAAGGTAGTTATCCAAAGACTGCAGGAGAGAACTAGAATTAATATGACCAAGTAGGAGGTTACTGCAGCCTGTTAGTGTAAAATAGTGAAGACATAAATCAGGGATCGGTAAACATTTTCTGTAAAGGGTAAGATAGTAAATAGTTTAGATTTTTTAGATTATATCATGTCTGTGACATACTGGACACAATATGTAAACAAATAAGCATGGGTATGTTCCAATTAAACTTCCTTTACAAATATAGGCAGATGGCTGTATTTGGCCAACAGGAGACAATTTACTGACCCTAGTCTAAACCACAGAGGTGTCATGGAAATGAAAGAAGGAAACAATTTCAGATGTTGAAAAAAATTATTATATTCCAGTATCTTTTTGAATAAAAGGATTAGGAGACGGAGGAAACAAAGATTTCAAATCATGCATCAGTCCTCGAAATATCAATATGAGGTTTAGCAATATGGAGATTATAAATTAATTCACAAAAGTCATTTCTTGAAGGAGAAGAATGAAGTTAAGGACTAGCTATTAGTATAGCTTGGGATAGAGTGGTTATTGGCCTCTAAGATGGTGGCACCATTCTGTCCCTTGGCCTGGGTGTTATATATAGTTTGTAAAAATTTTTGTAAAGATGTACAATTATGCTTCTTGTGTTTATGTTGTATTTCAATAAATCATTAAGGAGTTCGAAAAAGGGAGTAAAACCAGTGAAAGGACAAAGAAATCATGATCATAAAAGTGGGACAAGAACCAGAAGAATGAAATATCAAGAAACCAAGAGAGGGTAGAAGGGCAGGGCCAAAGAAGAAGTAAGTTTAACATAAGGATAAAGAAACGGGCTTAAATTTAACTAGGAGGTAAGAGATGATTTTCAAAAAGTACCTTTAGTGGAACGGTATAGTTGAAAATTAGACTCCAGGCTTTTACGCAGAAAGGAGGGGATAAAGAAATTGAATCATTCATTAAAGTATTCAGGAACAGTGACTGTAAAGGAAAAGACAAAAGTAAAATGTATTGAGAGGAATAATAGAATAGAGTAAAGGTTTTGTATCTCATGTTTTTGATGGGAAAAATTATATATGTTTGAGAAAAAAAGGAAATTAACCAGTGTGAAAGATTGAAGATGTCGATAAGAGACAGAGAGCCTACGGGACAAAATGAAGTGGATAAAAGTATGTTTGCCTCTTAGAAACAAAAAGAAAGCATTATAATAAAGAAAGGCAAGTTAAGAAAGAAATTGAAGAAGACACAAAGAAATTGGAAAACATTCCATGCTCATGGATTAGAAGAACAAATATTGTGAAAATGTCTACACTATTCAAAGCAATCTACACATTCAGTGCAATCCCTATCAAAATAGCACTAGCATTCTTTATAGAGCTAGAACAAACCATCCTAAAATTTGTATGACCAGAAAAGTCCCCAAATAGCCAAAGTAATGTTGAAAAAGAAATCCAAAGTTGAAGGCATCACAATTCCAGACTTCAAGCTTATTACAAAGCTGTAATTGTAAAGGCAGTATGATACTTGCACAAAAACAGACACATAGATCAATGGAAAAGAATAGAGAACCCAGAAATGGACCCACAACTATATGGCTAACAAAGCAGGAAAGAATAGCCAATGGGAAAAAAACCAGTCTCTTCAGCAAATGATGCTAGGAAAACTGGACAGCAACACGCAGAAGAATGAAACTTGACCACTTTCTTACACCATACACAAAAGGAAATTCAAAATGGATGAAAGACCTAAATGTGAGGCCTAGAGGAGAAAACAGGTAGCAGCTTCTTTGACCTTGGCCGCAGCAACTTCTTACTAGTCATGTCTCCAGAGGCAAGGGAAACAAAAGCAAAAATGAACTATTGAGTCCTCATTAAGAACCTCTGCACAACAAAGGAAACAGTCAGCAAAACTAAGACAACCAATGAAATGGGAGAAGATATTTGCAAATGACATATAGGATAAAGGGCAGTTTCCAAAATCTATAAAAAGCTTATCAAACTCAACACCCCCCAAACAAATAATCTAGTGAAGAAATGGGCAGAAGACATGAATACTCTTTTCCAGATGGTTCAGACACACGAAAAAATGCTTAACATCACTCATCATCGTGGAAATACAAATTAAAACCACAATGAGACAGTGCCTCAAACCTGTCAGTATGTCTAAAATTAACAACTCAGGAAACAACAGGTGTTGGCAAGGATGCAGAGAAAGGGAAAAACTTTTGCACTGTTGGTGGGAAACCAAACTGGTGCAGCCACTCTGGAAAACAGTTTGGAGATTTCTCAAAAAATTAAAAATAGAACTACTCTATGACACAATAATTGTGCTACTATGTATTGACCCAAAGAATACAAAACTGCTGATTCAAAGGGGTACATGCACCCCAATGTTTATAGCAGTTCTATCAACAATAGCCAAATTATGGAAAGAGCCCAAATGTCTATTGGCTGATGAATGGATAAAGAAGATGTGGTATATGTATACAAGAGAATATTACCTGGTGATCAAAAAGAATGAAATCTTTCCATTTGCAATAATGAGCATGGAACTAGAGTGTATTATGCTAAGTGAAATAAGTGAGTCAGAGAAACACAACTATCCTATGATTTCACTCAATTGTGCAATTTAAGAAAGACAGCAGATGAACATAGGGGAAAGGAAGGAATTAGATTGAAACAGAGAGGGAGGCAAACCATTAGAGACTCTTAAATACAAGGAACAAACTGAAGGTTACTGGAATGGAGGTAGGTGGGAGAATGGGCTAAATGGGTGATGAGTATTAAGCAGAGCACTCGGGATGAGCACTGGGTGTTCCATGTAAGTGATAAATCACGAAATTCTACTCTTGAAACCAGTAATATGCTGTGTGTTAACTAACTTGAATTTAAATTAAAAAAAGGCAAGATAAATTCAGATCAGCAGTTACTCACAAGAAGGACAGATCTATCCATGGTGGTGAAGCCATCTGCCCAGTTTTGTTTGCATGTGTTTGGAAGAGTTAATTTGGGGGTTGAAGGAAGGAGGAAAATCTAACTTTAGGAATAAGTTTGTAAAAAGTTATTGGAGATGATTGCTAAAGAATAAGGTACAATTTCAGGATATTCACAAAAGAATTTCACTGAATACTTGCTTTATGTCCATGCAACTCTGACTGTGAATGTGGTTGATCTGCACATCAAATTGCAAATTCCTGTAAACAATATCATTACTATATTATTGTGTTACAGGAGAAACTCCATTTCTTTGAAGACTCAGCTCGGTGTTGCAATTTTTCCTTTTTGTACACTCTATCTTATGGAATTGGTATAATAGAGTTGAAAAAGGAATCTGGCATAACTAATTTATGAAGCAAACATTCTAATATAAGATCCAAGTTCTAAGTGGTTTAAATTTATAAAAGCACTTAATCAAATGAGCAAATATAGTATATACACACAAACTTAAAAATTTAGTGGCATTTCTTCATATAATCTTAAAGAGGGTTATGGTACATATATATATACATTGCAATGAAAATCAGACTCCTAATTTTAAGGACTCTGGATATTTATTTAAGTGTTCTTATCATTTGTAATTCACTTTGAAAATATGCCAAACTCCATCAAATCTGCTAAAATTAAGACCATGAAGTAATAAATAAAAATCAAATCATTTTGTGAAATTGTATTATACGGGTATAATTGGATACACCTAGCTGCCTCATACTGATACTTAATAAACATTTTTTCAACTGCAATATAATTATCAGTCCTCACTGAACTAGTATGCAAAATTGATGAAACAGTTGAGCCTTAATGAACAGGCATATTTGCATTTCATTACTAGGTTGTATAATTCTGCTCATAAACTTTATGAAATATTTTTAATGTTCAATTCATTTCAGATGAAAGTGAAAAAATTTAAATATATATACTGAAGTCTTTTATTCTTCAGTAATGTCCTTTTACTAATATTTTTTCATTTCAATAAAGTGGATTGAACCAGGCTAAGATTAAACTTTTAAGTTCCATAACTTTATGAATTACTCTCTGAGGTCCGTGAAATGTTTATCAGTCAGTTGGATCAGGGCAACACTTTATAACATGCACATATTTAAGTAACTTTAAGGGGTAGTGGGCCTTAACTATTTTGATTGGTATTAACTATTCTAATGAAGATTGACATTATTTACCACTCTGGGTCTTACCATTCCATGACAGTATTGCTGAATATTGAAACATAAACAATGACTACTATTATTACAATTTTAATATTTTTTGTTGTTACTGATTTTTTTTTCTGTCGTTATTTTGAGATTTTATTTTAGAGAGAGCTCAAACCTCCTGTTTGTTCACATGATGCTTTCCAAGGAAGAGAAGGGTCAAGACACTCTCATTAGACCTAATTTCCTAGGAATGGAATTCCGTCTCTAGATTAAAGGTCAGCACATTTGTAATAAAATCTCTTTTCTTTCTCTGCTCCCAAGGGGAAGTAAGTAATCTCTATTTTGGGGTAATCCCTACTCCAAAATAGACATGGGAGGTCAGACAAAGCAAGCAGAGTTTTGGAAACTAGGACAAGTTTTATTTCTCAGGCCTTTGTTTTGGATAGTAGAAGGCATGCTTTCAGTGGGTCTTTACTTGTCTTGGAGACATAAGCTACCAAGTGGGGGCAGTACAGTAAGGAGCAGACATACAACCTCATCACGCCTTAAGTGTTGTTACGATTGAAAACAGTGAGTCTTCCTCTAGGTCTTAACTCGCTCAAAACACCTTTCATAGGAATATGAGGCCCAGCTTCCAGTTGGTTATCTAATACTTATTTGCCTTGCTCTGTTGGATAATGTCTTATTCTCTCAGGAACATGATGGAGCTTTCCTGACTATCTTACTTTAAGTACCAACCTCCCTTTCTCGCTATATCCTTGTCTTGCTGTACTTCCTTAATAGCACTTACTACACCTAGAATTATATGTGTGTGTATGCGTATATATATATATATATGCATATATATATATATATTCTCTTATCTATCTACCGTAATTGAACATATCTTATGTGAGATCAAGAACTTTGTTTTGTCTCAATCATATGGAACAGAATAGGCACTGAATAAATACTCATTGAGCAAGTGGTATACCCTACGATGACTCCCAGTGGGTCATACCTTTGTGTAGTTCCCTTACCTTGAGTGTAGACAGATCTTGTGGTTTGCTTCTATCCAATAGATTTAGTTAAGATCTCAAATCAATTGTCTTTGAGTTAAAAGGAAGATTGTTATTCTGGATGGCTCTGACTTAATGAGGCGAAGTTCTTAAAAATTTTTATGTCTTATTAATATCACTATTTAATAGCACCTTGTTTCATTACTGTACACCAGGTATTTATGGATGTAAAACAAAGAAACAAAGTTAACAAACTTTCTTTATACACACACTTACACTTTTAATTTTTAAGATTTACTTTATGGTTATTAAAAATTTCTTCAAGTGACATCTAATTAGTGTAGTAAAACATTTGAACAAGACTGAAAGACACTTTCTATTTTTAATTGATTATTTTATTTTAATGTTTATTTACTTTTGAGAGAGAGACAGAGCATTAGGTGGGGAGGGAGAGAGAGAAGGAGACCCAGAACTTGAAGAGCTCCAGGCTCTGTGTGCCTGTCAGCCCAGAGCCTCTTGCAGGGCTCAAAATCACAAACTGTGAGATCATGACCTGAGCTGAAGCTGGGTACTTAACTGACTGAGTCATCCAGGTGCCCTGAAAGACAGTTTCAAAGCTACATATGAACAAATGCAAGAGTAGAGAGCACATTGAGTTGATGATGAGTAATTGGACAGACTTAAAGTAGAAATAAAAGTTAAAGGATAACAATTTTACCTTTTTTCCCTGAGTCTTCTTACCTCAGCAGAATTATTCCTACTACATTTTGTCTTGTGTATGTACTATATATAATTTGTTTTCATGTTATATAATGTATACTTTCATTTAAACCTTTGGCTATACATGCTATGTATACGAATAGGACTCCAAATACTTTTTTCTATTCCAGATCTCTTCCTGATCTCTAGTCTTATAGATATAACTCTTTGCAGGACTCATTATCCTTGGGGATCTTAATCTATACTTCCTGATGATGTCAGAAAGACCTCTCTATAGTATTAATCTGCTCATGCCCAAATCCTTTAGCTCCTGCAAGGCTGTCCATCCATTATCTGTTGTTTTGTAATGTTTCAGTCTTATCCCACATTTCTTTATCCTATACTCCAGCTTTATTTAACCTCTTGCAGATCTAGCCTGCACCAGGTAATTTTATTCCTGTCTTGTGTTATTTCTTATATATAGAAATAACCTCCATGTCTACTTAGTTTGAGTATGGCTTCCTCTGTGATGACTTGTAGAAATGATAGTATCCTTTTTGATGTTCCAGTCACATCTTCTACAAACCTGTATGCTAATGGCTGTCACCATAGGCTTCATGTCTATATATTTAATTTGTTTTGACATGCCTGTGGAGTAGAAACTATGTCTGGCCATCTCCGTAAGTTCAGCACATGCCACCATATACATGATAAGCTCTCATTAACTATATGATAAATGAATGATTGAATAAGGAAGGTGTGCCCTCCTTTTTGAAAGAGTTTGAAAAAGTTACCTGTTTGTCAAAAACGTTTTTTAAAATTTTTTAAATGTTTTATTTATTTCAGAGAGAGAGAGACAGCACGAGCAGGGGAGGGTCAGAGAGAGAAGGAGACAGAATCTGAAGCAGGCTCCAGTGTCTGAGCTAGCTGTCAGCACAGAACTTGATGCGGGGCTCAAACCCACGAACTGTGAGATCATGGCCTGAGCTGAAGTCGGTAGCTTAACCAACTGAGCCACCCAGCTGCCCCTGTCAAAAACATTTTTTAACTAAAATACATTTCCACTCTTAAGTAGACTGTTTAAGTCATTCTAGAAAAAACATCTGGGGTAGTCAAATGAGTAGATGTGCACCTTGGACTCCAACAGCTTCTTTCCTGGTTATATATCATAGGGACATTCATACACAGGCCTATGAGGGGACATGTAGAATTTTCATTAGTCTTATTTGTGGTAACCAGGAATTGGAAGCCATCTAGTTGTCCACTGTTAGGGGAATGGATAAGGAGCATAATGTTAAATGCACATTATGGACAATTATACAACATTCAGAAGCAATGGATATATGTCCAGAAATATGGCTATATCTTTTATTTTATTTTATTATTATTTTTTTTTACAAATAGTTTATTGTCAAATTAGTTTCCACATAACACTNTAAAATGTCAGTAGGTGTAGAATTTACACTTACAGAATGGCCTCGTTGTGATTGTTTAAGCAAGTTGGCGACCAGAGTTAATCAGGTNATTTGGCAAATACAGTCTTTCTATGCACTGAGCGGAGGTTTTTCCCCCCCGAGCGGAGGTTTTTCTGTTTCGGACTCTCTCCTTTTTCCCTCTCACTCCCTGTAGAGGGTAGAGGGGTCTCGCCTCCCACCCTGGAGTCTCCGATCCCGGCCCGATTTTATCTTCCCCTGTTCACACTCACATTAGAAGGCTCTCTGAGTGGATTCTGCGTCCTTTTTCTCCCAATCTCTCAGGTTTTGTAAGGTTTCCAATGGCTTCAGATCTTTTCTGTGTGATGTATGGGCGCGAGTGCAAGTACAGAGCTCCTTACTTCTCCGCCATCTTGCCCTCTCCTCTCTGGCTATATCTTTTAAAATACAGTACTGAGTTAAAAAGTATTACCCTCAGAATGGTTTCTACAGAATGATGCTATTTATTTAAATGAAAATGCATGCGCAAAACAAGACTCACAATAACGCATACATGTAAAGGATATACAACAAACATATTAGAGTATCTTCTTGTGAGAGGAAGAAAAATGGGAAGGTGAGGGAATGCAATGGATTAAAGAAATCAATGATTCAAATTGAAGAAACAGATTAATAGATGTAGTACATCGTGAAATGAGGGTTATTATTAACTCAGCATTCTGAATGTTAGGTTCCTCTACTTACAAATATAAAAAGGAAACTTAGAAAATAGGAAAGTAGTAGAAAGGAAAACTTATATTGCTATTTAAAAATATAAATGACCTAGGGGTGTCTGGGTGGTTCAGTCAGTTAAGCATCTGACTCTTGGTTTTGGCTCAGGTCTTGATCTCATGATTTCAAGTTTGAACCCTGCTATTGGGCTCTGTGCTGACAGCATGGAGCCTGCTTGGGATTCTCTGTTTCTCCCTCTCTTTCTGCCCCTCCCCTGATGTCACACTGTCTCTGTCTCTCTAAAAATAAATAAACTTTGATAAAAATATATATAAATGACCTAAACAAAATAATCTGGAATATATAACATTATAAAAATTGACATAAGTGGAGATCGAAGTCAAGAATATCAATAACCTTAGAAAAAATTAAATTGTCAGAGAACTAGCTGTAAAAATGACTCATAAGGTCTTTTGTGTAAGTTCTAGCAAATCTTTAAGGACTAGATAATTCACATACTCATTAAATTATGCTACAGAATAGAAAAATGTAGAAAGCTTCCAAAATCATGTTTCCTCACTTTATACAACACTGATCTTAAAGTCTAACAATGATGGGACAAAAAGACAAACAAGTGCTGTGGTAGAAACTATGACTCCATTTTTAATGTTTGACAGATGGTGGCTTTTGGACCCTGCCCCTTCCTTTCTGCTATTGCCTCCAGTCTGGACAACCTGATAAGAAACCCAGAGCTCTTCCTCCTCGGGCACTAAAGAAATTCAAGGCAGGCAAATCCCAACCCAGGCCCCACCCCCTAACGGCAATAAAAACCAAAGCCACCTATGCCTTCCTTCACTCAAGTCATTTTGGATCTGCTTTGGTGCCTGCCTTGCTCTCCCCAAAATGCCCCTTATAGGAGTCATAAATCTTTCCATACCCTCTTTATCTACCAATTTGAGGTCAGGGATTGATCGTACATTTTGCAGAGCAACTACAAAACAGTTGGCATTGTGAGGTCTTTCTTGTCTTGTTTTTGGCTTGCTGATGGCCTCTCCTGCCTGCTGGTGAGCATAGGGATTGAGCTGCTGCCTGCTGGCTAGCATATGTTTTGAGGTGTTTCGCTGAGGGCTGGTAAGCTTACATTTTGTTGTATTTTGAGTTGTGCTGTGCTGTGATGCATTTGCCGAGTCCTATCAAACATCTGTTATAAGCATTACTAATCAAGTTGGAAGTTTTGATAAGCATTCGGGGATAGGATTATGGGATTTGAGTCCTTCCTTAAAGTGGCCCTGGGTTGTACGTTTTAACCTGGACCTGTTTCTATGTCTCATTTACAGCATAAACCATGGCTGACTCTAGATTCAGGGGAAGAACTCTTACCCTGAGACCACTGATTATTGTGTGTCTCAACCAGCCATTGACCCTTGTGCGATGTGTGGACCCATTAGTTGGTTGCTTGTGTGGGGAAAAGTAGTCACCGTATTGCATGCTCTGGTCCACGTCCCTAAATTCAGAGGGCTCAGTAGGACTCTCAGGTGCCTTAAGATGCCTCTGCTGCTGCTGCCCATGCCTTTGTTGCCACAAAGATCTTAATCCTCCAGGTTATAGGGGGAAAATTCCCATGGCATCCAATGGCATGGACCAGAAGACACCGCCCTTTTATTGGGTAACCATAAAATAAACTGATAAAGACTATAGATTTCATTGAATATAAACCTTATCAACACATCAAGTGGTTAATTAAAACTCACCTTAATTTCAAGGTCCATCAACCCCCCAAAATAACAGTCACTTTGGAAAAGGCCCTAAGCTCAATGCTACTGCCTTGGTATACTTTGGATAGGAGACATAATAAATAGTATAAAGATAGAGAGGACTCCCCTCTCCTCCAGTATATACAGCAACCAAAAACTAAAACAAAATGATCTCTTTATGCAGTGGGAAGAAACAGGAGCTGTAGCAGGGGTCTGTGATTTGACCTAATTGGAAATTCATTTCTAAAAGAATTTATGCAAAAGAAGGATAAAAAGGGTACCCACTGGCTGTAGTGTCTCTATAATATAGGTTCTAAATGGACTTTAATATCTGCTAAGATGCACTAATTGACAAACCTTTGTGGCCTAAATGGATACTGGGGTTTGAGTAGCAGTTATGCCTATTAAATTTAAACACCTTTAGGGGAGGTACTGAGCATAAAATGGGGGACAAAGAGGTATGTCTCACCTTTACCACCAGAAATATTATCTTGCCTAAATTTCTCATGGCCGCAGTGTCTAGTGCCATAAAATATCCATAGTGGGCATGCATGTTCTGGCCCAAAAAGTTATAAAATAAAATTAAGCCTTTGACACTTAAAACTGACTTGATAAAATGCAACTCCTTTGACTACCCTTCCCCCATTCCCAGGTGAAATAGTTAATACAGCCCTGTATTTAAGCGAGACCTACAGAAATTAAAACCCACCATACAGGACCTACTGAAGGAAGGGGTCATAGTTCCTATTGCCTGATTTTGCTAATGCTAATTCTGATAAAAGTGGATGGCACCTAACAGTGGATCACCTCAAACAGCTCATTTCAGTGTACTAAGAACAGATTATGTAATGGGGGGAAATAATTGGATCTCTATCTCACATTCTACACCAAAATGAATAAATTCCAAGTGAAGTAAAGAGTTTATTATAAAAATGAAGTGATAAAAGTTCTAGAAGATCATATAGTCTTGTTTTGAGGAAAGACTTTCTTAGGATAACACTAAACCAGAAACCGTGAAGGAGAGAAATGTTGGATTTGCATACCTAAATAAAATGTCCTTATAAGATAATAAAATATAAACCAACTTAAAACAAAGATTAAAAACTGAGAGAATTTGTGGTATATATGGTGTATATGACCAAAAAACCCTCCTAGTATCTGTGACTTATAAAGCCTCCTTACAAAGTAATTATACAAAAATAGAAAAGTAGATCAAGAAATCATATGGGAGAAAAAAATGAAAATAACATTAAGGATATAACAATATCTATTTTTAACTAATAAAATATAAATTAAAATAGCAATGTGATAGTATTTTTATTATAGCAAATTGGTAAGTACAGAGAATTAGGAACACAGCATTGGCCTTGGTGCAGGCAGTGGGAACTTTGATATGCAGCTGATGGCAGCATAAATTTATATGCCCTTCTTAAACCCTATCTATTAGTGTAAGTTCTCTAGAGAAACAAAACTAATAGGATGAATATCTATATATATAAAAAGAGGTTTGTTATAAAAAATTGGCTCACAAGATTATAAAGGCTGATAAATCTTAAGATCTGTAGTAGGCAAGCTAGAGACCCAAGAGAACTGATGATATAGTTATACTCAGAAGGCCCACAGGCCTGAGACCCAGGGAAAGCTTATTTCAGTTCAAGTCTAAAGGCAGGAAAAAGCCAGTTTCAGCTTGATGTTTCAGTTCCAGCTTGAAGGCAGTCAACCATAAGGTTGACTTATTCAGCCTAGGGCCAACATTTTTGTTCTATTCAGGCCTTCAACTGATTGGACAAGACCCATCCACATTAGGGAGGGCAATGTATTTTACTAAGTCTATCTATTTAAATGTTAGGCTCATCCAAAAACACCCTCACAGAAACACCCAGAATTATATTTGATCAAATATCTTGGCCCTGTGGCCCAGTTAAGTAAATTGACCCATAAAGTTAAACGTGTGTGTGTGTGTATGTGTGTGTGTAACGTATTTATATGTACATGTACCACAAAATCTACTTGTAAGAATTTATTCTACAGGTTACTTATTATTCTATTAATAACAAATGCAAAAATTTAGTTCAACATACTACACTTATTTACAATAAAATATTGGAAAATACAGAAAATAAAGTTGAAGGTATATGCAACATGATACAGTTTTTATCAAAAAAATACATACATACATACATAGACATATATCCAAAAGTAGGTATGCATCACCTGTTAATATTGTTCTTCTCTCTTTAATAGACTTAGAGATGATTTTCTTACTTTTTCTTTCTTAAATCAATCTTCTTTCCTTCCTTCCTTCCTTCCTTTCCTTCTTTCTTTCTTTCTTCCTGCTTAACTGTTTTCTCATTATTATTAAACAAATATGAACTAGATGCATAATAAAATATTTTTAAAAATAGATAAACTGTCACCTTTTGGTGCATTACTATACTTTGTATCTATATCTATCCAACAAATTGGGTAAGTATGGTGTTTGTGTACTGCTTTGTTCTTCTTACTATTTTAATTATATATTACATTTTGCCATGCTATTTAAACCATTTGAAAGCATAGTTTTAAATATCTGCACAAAGCTTCATTATTTGTATGAAGCATACTTCATTTAGTCATATTCTATTGTTAAACAATGGAAGTTTTTATAATAGCAAAAAATTGGACACACTTGCATATATTTTTGATCTATAGTTCTGAATATCTCCTTAGGACAGATCTCTAAAAGTGGAATTAGTTAATCAGTTTAAATTATTGAGTTTTTTAAAATGTTTATTTATTTGTTTTGAGAGAGAAAGAGAGGACAAAGGATAGGCAGAGAGGAAGAGAGAATCCCAGGCAGGCTCTGCACTGTCAGCACAGAGCCTGATGCAGGGCAAGATCCCATGAACAGCAAGATCATCACCTGAGCTGAAATTGAGAGTCAGACACAACTAATTGAGCTACTCATGTGCCCCTAAATTTTTGAGGTTTCTGTTAAGCAGTATAAAATTGTCACTTAACCCAGCTGAATGAACTTTTTCTCCTGCCTTCTACCAAAAATGCTGAGTTCATCACATCTGAGGTAAATATGACTTAAACAAATAAACACAAAATTTTTGTCTATTTGGCCAAATATGGTATTATATTTGGTTTTTATAATTTTGACACCTTTGTTCTAATTCTCTAGTATGTGAGGCTGAATATTTTTCACATTTGTTAGCCATACATATAACGTGCTTTTTTCATTTTTTAAAGTTTTTATTTAAATTCCAGTTAACATTTTAAAAAGAAAAAAGAAAAGAAAAGGAAAGGAAAGGAAAGAAAAGGAAAGAACAGGAAAGAAAAGAAATGAAAAGAAAAGAAAAGAAAAGAAAAGAAAATGGCTGGGGCGCCTGGGTGGCTCAGTCGGTTATGCGTCCAACTTTGGCTCAGGTCATGATCTCACAGTTCATGGGTTCAAGCCTTGTGTCAGGCTCTGTGCTGACAGCTAGCTCAGAGCCTGGAGCCTGCTTCAGATTCTGTGTATCCCTCTCTCTCTGACCCTCCCCTGTTCACACTGTCTCTCACTCTTTCTCAGAAATAAATAAAACATTAAAAAAATAAATCCCAGTTAATATACAATGTAATATCTTCTATGCATTTATTCCCTTCATTTTTCTGTTTATATAAGGTAGGAGAGAGGAATCCTATTAAGTAGGACTATATACATTGTAACAACTAAATCATTCACATATTTGTAGCTAATGCTTGTTCCCAATTTGTGGTTTGTGAGTATTCCTTCAAAAATAACTAATATTTATTTAGAGTGCACTACGTGCCAAGCATTGGGTGCTTTACATATATAACTTCATTAGGTTTTATAACCACTTTAGGCTTAAATGTTATTATCTCCATTTTATAAATAAGGAAAGTAAGGAATAAAGATGAAGTGTTTTGTCTGATGCCACAGACCCTGGCATTTTACTGCCTAGATATAATCCTGGCCCCACAAATTGAGAAGTTGATGTCTTCCCACTGTCCCAAGATCTCAGAGTGGGTGGAAAGCAGGAAAGAGCCACATACAGGTGCATCTGGACACATGATACCAATAATAATTGCATGCTCCTCCATGTGGAGCGAAATGCATCACCATGTAGAATGTAATCTGCTTCAAAGATCTGCATCTCCATTAAGTTTGACATAGCCCTGTGCTAAGACAAATTGAGGTTGCTATCATTTGGACATATTTTCTTAGGTTTTTACTCGTTATGCACTTGGAAAAGGCTATGGATATTTACACACCTCAGAGTTAGTGGTATATGAAATGAATCCTCAGGCCCTTCTTGCTGTCACTTGTTTAAGTTTTAAAATTTTTAGATGGTATTTGTAGTTCATTTGTGACTTTATTGCATAATTTGCATTGATTTATCTCCATCAGAGTAGGGCATAAATTTGCCCGTGTACTTACCATACAGAATTAGCAAATAAAAAAATGTTAGCATTTGATCATACTTGCCACATGTATACATATTTTCAGTAAGGAGATGAAATCCATTTTATTATTGCTTTCTAGGACTTTCTCCCATCTCTACGAGCGGCCAGTTATAAAAATTTTGTGTGTCTCTTTCTGGTTCACTTTTCATTTTCAATTATGAAAGTAAATATATGTTTTAAACACATGTACATATATGCTATATATAGACATATCTATCTTTGAGATGTATAGCATTTTATGTTTTTAAAAATTAAATAAATGCCAATGCAACTGCAGTATGTTTTATTAAATACAAGATATGTATTGAATGTAGCCATATTTCTCATATGTCTTATTTATTCATTTCAGATATTGGCTATCATTTGTTAAATAAATCTACCCTACCTTATTTATTACCATAATGAGCATTTAAGATTTTTTCACTTTTTTCCATTATTACAAAAAGAGTGTCTATGTAGCAGTTCTCCAACTTATGTGGTCTCAAGATTCTTTTACACTCAAATAACATTCAGAGCCCCAGAGACCTTTTGTTTATGTTGGTTATATCTACACATATTCACTGTGTGAAACCGATAAATTAAAAAATATGGAGTTGACCCTTGAACAATGTCAGGTTTAGGTGAGCCAGTCTGTGCACAAACCTCTCATGGTTTGTGAGTTCAAACCCCACATCAGGCTCTGTGCTGACAGTGTTGAGGCTGTCTGGGATTCTTTCTCTCTCCTTCTTCCTCCCCAAAATAAATAAACTTAAAAACAAGAAATTATTCACATAATTACAATTATCTTTTGCTGCCAAATATAATTTAGATTCAAAATATACTTATTGCTTTCTTCACACACCATTCTCCTTGTGTTTCCCTTCTTTTATTCAAATTTTATTTATTTTATTTTATTTGAGAGAGAGAGCGTGTGTGTGTGTGCGCGCGCGCGCGCGCGCATGTATACGGCAGTATGGAGGAGCAGAGAGAAAGAATGAGAGAGAATCCCAAACAGTTTCTGCGCTGTCGGCACAGAGACTCAATGCAGGGCATTTCTGAGGTCATGACCTGAGCCAAAATCAAGAGTAGACGCTTAAATGACTGAGCCATCCAGGCGCCCCTTGTGTTTCCCATCTTGGTTGAATTTTCTTTTTGTAGGTCCTACTTTAACAGTTCTTTCTGTTGATGTCGTGAGTAGTAACTAGTCTTCGACCAAGAAAATTGTGTTTTCACCCTAACTTTTGCCTTCTATTTTATATCGGCAGAATTTTAGGTTGATTTTCATTCCTTTGTTCATCTTTTTCTTCCTGGAGTTTTAAAATATTTTTCTCCTCAATTTTTATAATTCCTGGTGTCCCTATCATTTTTTTAATGTTTACTTATTTTTTTTTAATTTTTTTTTATGTTTATTATTGAGACAGAGAGAAACAAAGCATGAATGGGGGAGGGTCAGAGAGAGAGGGAGACACAGAATCTGAAGCAGGCTCCAGGCTCTGAGCTAGCTGTCAGCACAGAGCCCAACACAGGGCTCGAACCCACGAACCGTGAGATCATGACCTGAGCCGAAGTCGGACACTTAACCGACTGAGCCACCCAGGCGCCCCATTGTTTATTTATTTTTAAGGGACAGAGACAGAGTGCAAGAGCTGGTGGGGCAGGAGAGAGGGAGACACAGAATCCAAAGCAGGCTCCAGGCTCTGAGCTGTCAGCATAGAGCCAGATGCCGGGACTTGAACCCAAGAGCTATGAGATCATGACCTGAGCTGAACTCGGACACTTAACTGACTGAGCCACCCAAGCACCCCAACCCTATAAGTTGTTTTTTAAAAAATTGTTTAAATTAATGTTCTATGTTTTTTGCTTTACTTTTTTATCTTGCTCAGGACTTCTTATATCTTGTCAATTTACCCTTTTTCAAGTCTGAAATGTTGTTATCCACTCAATATTACCTTTCTCCTATTCTTTCTATTCTCATTCTCAATTTCTTATTAGATATATGTTCAAACTTTTCATCTTAGCATCTATTTCTTACAATTACTTATTTATATTTTCTATTTCTTTAGCTTATCCTCAATGATCTATTTATATCTAGAATCCATTTGACCAATTTTCTCTTCACTCCTATCTAACATACTGTCAAAATTACCCCTTTCTTTTAGTTAAGGTAATTTTTTTCAAAACAGTTTCATTCAGATATAATTCACATACATACTTTTACCCCCTCAAAGTAGAGATTTAGTGATTTTTAGTATACTCACAAAGTTGTACAACTATTGTCACTATCTAATTTTAGACCACTTCATTACACCAAAAAGAAGCATACCCATTTGCAGTCACTCCCTTTATCTTCCCTCCCCCTCCCCAGGCAACCACTAATTCACTTTTTGTCACTACAGATTTGTCTCCTCTGGGTATTTCATATAAATGGAATCATGCATATATGATCTGTGGTGACTGGCTTCTTTCACTTAGCTTAATGTTTTTAAGATTCATTCATGCCATGACCTTTACCAGTACTTCATTTCTTTTTATTGCAAATAATTTTCCATCGTGTGGATACACTATGCTTTGTTTATGCATTCTCAGTTGATGAACATTTGGATTATTTGCACTTTTTGGCTATCTTTAACAATGCTGCTGTGAACATTAGTGTACAAGTAGTTTGTGTGTATGTATGTTTTCATTTCTCTTGGGTATATACCGAGGCACATAACTGCTTGACAAAGGGGTAAACCTATGCTCTATATTTTGAGGAATTCCAAACTGTTTTCCACAGTGGCTGTACCATTTTAAATTCATATCAGTAATGAGTAAGGTTTCTAATTTCTCAGTACTCAGTATTTATTGGTGTCTTTTTGCTTAGAATTATCCTAATGTGTATATGAAGTGGCATCTCATTGTGGTTTTGATTTGCATTTCCCTAGTGATAAAAGATACTGAGCATCTTTTCATGTGGTAATTGCCCATCTTTATACATTCCTTGGAGCAATGCCTAAACAAGCCATTTGCCCATTTTTAATTGTATAATTTATCTTTTTTATTGTTGAGTTGGGAATTCTTTATATATTATGGCTTAAAACATCTTTGTTAGATATATGATTTGAAAATATTTCTCCAATTGTGTTTCTTTTTACCCGCTTGATGGTATCCTTTGAAGCATAAAAGTTTTTAATACTGATGAAGTGCAATTTATTTTTTCATTTGTCATTTGTACTTTTGGTGTCATATCAAAGAAATCTTGCCTAATCCCAAAGTTGTAAAGACTTAATCCTGTGTTCTTTCTAATATTTTCATAGTTGTAACTCTTATACTTAGAAATATGATGTATTTTTAGTTAATTTTTATATATGATATGAGGTAGGGGTCCAAGTTCATTCTTTTGCATGTGGATACAATTATTAGTTCATATCTTGCTTAAATGCATACAAATGTGGAGCATGATTACATTTATCATTGTCTAGTATTTATATGTACTTGACATGGGAGAAGTAGTTTTCCATGTTAGTCCAATTGCTACTGTGACTCAAAGAAAATTCTACAAGCATTGTCTATGGGTACCTGGGCGACTCAGGTGGTTAAGCATCCAACTTCAGCTCAGGTCATGATCTCACGGTTTGTGGATTCGAGCCCCATGTTGGGGTCTGTGCTGACAGCTAACTCAGAGCCTGGAACTTGCTTCAGATTCTGTGTCTCCCTCCCTCCCTCCCTGACCCTCCCCTAATCACACTGTCTCTGTCTCTAAGAAATAAATAAAAACATTTAAAATTTAAAAAAAAAGCATCGTCTAATATCCCGAGAGGTTGTACCAAAATGACAAAACTGAGCCATGTGCTAGCACTGGGTGTAACAATCTCAATGATCACAAACCCATTTACTAGAATGATATTTGTCAAGTGGATGAATGGTTTTATGTTTAAAATAAATAATAAAAAGACTATAATTTCAATGGTCCTAAATATTGCTTTTATGATGTAAAAACATTTAAAAAAATTTTTAGGTGTTTATTTTTGAGAGAGAAAGAGACAGAGTTCGACTAAGAGGGAACTCTGAGAGGGAAACACAAAATCCAAAGCAGACTCCAGGGTCTGAGCTGTCCGCACATAGTCCAGTGTGGAGCTTGAACCCATGAACTGTGAGATCATGACCTGAGCCGAAATTGGACGCTTAATGGACTGAACCACCCAGGCGCCCCAAAACATTTTTTTAAATGTTTATTTGTTTTTGAGAGAGAGAGACAGAGTGTGAGCAGGGGAGGGACAGAGAGAGAGGGAGACAGAATTTTAAGTGGCTCCAGTCTCTGAGCTTTCAGCACAGAGCCCGATGCGGGCCTTGAATCTACGAACTGTGAGTTCACGAACAGAGCAGAAGTCTGATGCTTAACCAACTGAGCCACCCAGGCGCCCCTTAGCTTTTATGACTTTAAAACTTGAGTCTAATTAAACAGAACTCTTTTTAGTCAACCCCTTGCCTGTGTAGAATGAGAACTGATATTCATAGATAATTTCTTTATTGTACATGTACCTATTATTTTCTGAATCTTTTCCCTCCTTTTTGCTAAGATATAATCAACATTCAGCACTAAGTTTAATGATTTGACTTACATTGTAAAATTATTGCCACAGTAGGTTTAGTTAACATCCATAATTTCATACAAATACAAATATTTTCTGAACCTTAAAGGTAATTTTTTTTCTGAAATTTTGATTGAGTTTTACATTGACAAGGGATCTTAAAACTTATCAGTGCTGATGCCTTTCTTTCAAGGGTCAAAAAGCCAAGGTCAAGAGTGCTTAAGTGACTTGTTCAAAGGCATATAACAAATTAATGAGAGACACACAGTAAACCCAAATGTGCTGACTTTTTCTGAGATCAGTGCTTTCCCCACTCACATGGTAATCCTCTTCAGAAAATGAGAATAATATAAGCTTGGAGTATACCTGTTAGTTTATGATTGGCCTAGGGAATGCTCACAGATAGAGATTTGCTATCTGTACTGCAAATAAATTATGAAGAGGCACAAAGACCATCATAAAATTGATCAGTGCAGATTCCATAAATGATGAAATCATAAATGAATAGCTAAAAAAAACTTGATTTTATTTGATATTCCTCCTATATTGCTTATACTTGAGTTTGCTCTTTAAAATTGCTGGTCATGGGCCTAGAAATAAAAAGCTGTGTAGGTAGATGTTGGATTCCATGTATCTTAAAGTCCCCACATTCCTGGAGGCTAATGTGTGAAAAGTGTAGGTTGAACATCTGCCTTTCTTTCCATTAAATAGCACCTTTTTAGGACAAAATTTAGAATGAAAGGGGTCACTTTCTATTGAGGATTTGTTTATCTTGCAATTAATAGAATCGAAAAGAAGCTGTTAGTAAAATTTTGTAGGTGGGAGATGCATAAACAGCATAGGTGAGGAAGAGTCTAGAAAACCAGCTATCTAAAATAGAAATGTGCTTTTACAGCTTTGTTGTTCAAAGGTGTTTTTATTTTTGTATGTGCTTTTTTAAAATTTTTACTGTCACATATAGTGAGATACTAATTAGTAATGTATTGGTAAAAAAGTTTCACTTTTGTTCAGAAATGAATAGAAGGAATGTCTCCTTATATTACTAGAAACATTTCTTTCTGTTTAATTGCATTACCAGTGATGGGTTTAAGTTGCAAGGAAGGAAAATATGTTTATGTTGTCCTGAGTATAACTGAATTGTCTTGGTTATTATTGCTTTTTTTAAAGTCCAAAAACAATGAACCATCCATATTTTTTATAATAAAAACTTAGAAACTGTAACCTATAATCTTTTGCATAAAATAAGAACCATAAAAATTTACCTTTGTTTTACAGATTTTTTTCCCCAAGGAACTTATTGTACCAATCTTCACAAAATCCTTGGGGAAAGGGAATCAGTAACCTACAAGGAAAAAGTAGAAATAGCAGGGAAAATTTGGCATCTTTTAAAATACTAAATAGTAAGTGAAGTAGGTTTTCTGCATTTTATCCTATTTATATGGCAAGGACTGGTTTAGAATTAAGGTAATGCTTCTTGTCTTTTTATTCATTCATTCATTTCAAATAGTTATAAGCATCAGTCAGGTTGTGGACTATGTGTTTACTGGCATTGGGCAAAGCAACAGTGATATCAATATAAAAGACAACACATTTCTGCCCTCAAATTATTCACAGTCTAATGGAGAACAAAGAAAACTAGATGGATGACTAGAGTATCACATAATTAAAATTAGGAGAGTTTGAAAAGCAAATAGAGGACATCATGTCCAGACTAGAGGATTAAAGAAGATGAAAACCCTCGGTGTAGAGTCTCACTCACAGCAGTGTCTGCCAGTTCCAAGTCATTTTTTGAGAACCTCTGGAGACTTTACCTAGAAGGCATCAGAAGGTCCAAAATCACAATGTTCTCATTTCATGACTGTATTCACACTAGTGTTTCACTAATGGCTAAGATGCAAAGTGTAAGGGAGAGAACATGGACCGTGGAGTGATCATTCCAGGGTGCAAATCATGGCTTACCCATTCAAGCATTAAGACTTTTGAAAAATGACTGCATTTCTCCGGACCTCTGTTTCCTAATTTTTAAAATGACAATAATAATGAGATAATGTGAATGTTTAAATGAGGCAACATTTAATGTGTTGATATAGTTCCTGGCATTTAACAAACGTTTTAAATCCATGAACATTCATTAACATCCATGACTTTTAAAAATAATTCCATAACCAAAATTGTTAATAGTAAAATTTAAAACTTTAAACAAATTTAAATAATGTATTTCTGTTGAGCATTGTTTTAAAGTAGGCATAACACCCAGGATGGTAAGGGAATTTCTGAAATAATGAATAGGGTTTATTTAAAAAATTAATGTGTATGTCCATTATTCATATCTCATAATGACATTTTCACACATATGTTATTAATCAATATAACCATAATCAAACACATTCAATATGTATTTTTTTGTTCATGTTTCAGTTTACAGCACAAAATTCTACTTAACCCACAATATAAGTGAAAGGGAACATATTCCTTCCATTCGCTCCTTCACACATTGCAACTTAAATCACTTGATGCATGGGAGTTAATGGCCAGTTTTACCACTTGTATCCACTCTGGCAAGAGTATTGGCATTGTGGTTTTTGAATGGTGTAACACAGACAAAAAATGTACACAAATATATGTACACTGTGCAGTTTCACCATACATAACATTTTATTAGTCTTTATATTGGTTCTTTATAATGACTTGGTAATTGGTATGGTGGATTATCAATAATTTAAGAAATGACCTGATTTTGTGCCTGTACCATACTGGCTTGGTGATTACAGCTTTGTAATACAGCTTGAAGTCTAGAATTGTGATGCCTCCAGCTTTGAATTCCTTTTTCAACATTACCATGGCTATTCGGGGTCTTTTCTGGTTCCATACAAATTTTAAGATGGTTTGTTCTAGCTCTGTGAAAAGTGCTGGTGTTATTTTGATAGGAATTGCACTGAATGTGTACATTGCTTTGGATAGTATAGACATTTTCACAATATTTGTTCTTCTAATCCATGAGCATGGAATGTTTTTCCACTTCTTTGTGTCTTCTTCAATTTCTTTCATAAGCTTTTAATAGTTTTTAACATACAGATATTTTACCTCTTTGATTAGGTATCTTTTCTTCCTAGGTATCTTATGGTTTTGGTGCAATTGTAAACGGGATTGATTCCTTGATTTCTCTTTCTGCTGCTTTCATTATTGGTGTATAGAAATGCAACCAATTTTCTGTACAATGATTTTATAGCCTGTGGGTTTGCTGAATTCACATATCAGTTCTAGCAGTTCTTTGGTGGAGTCTCTCAGGTTTCAATGTATTGATTCAAACTTTTGTGAGATATTACTTGAGAGTTTATAAGTAATCCAAATAATATCTCTCCCAAACTTCTTCTAAATGCCAAGAAGTCAAACAAAAGTATTAATATTTATGGTAGGCATTACATTAGTTTTAGGTCAATTTTATGATATGATTTGTTTGTTTAGTTACATATACATAGGCAGATATAGATACAGATATACTGAGGGCCTTTGTATAATTGTCATATATATATAGATGTAACTATTATATCTTATTTTTATACCATTTTATATGACTGGAAATACAATTTTACCATGAAAATGAGCATGCAGTTGTATTTTTGTTATTTCAAACATTATGAATTTTCATCATTACTATGATGTATTAGGTGGCATATTCTCCTTCCTTTTATTCTTTTGTAAACTTATGACCTCCCTCAGGGCAACCTGTCGTATGCTGTGATGTCCAGGCAAACACTGTAATGAAATATGGGACCCTCCTGAAAAGTATTTGTAATAAAAATAAGAAATTATGTTTTTGAAATATTAGTAGTTTAAAAAGTTTAAAATTATAGGTTTTGGAAACATACAATGCTGACATTTGAGAGAATAATTAATCAACCTGTTCCAAGGGAGTCATTGTTAAAAATAATGAACAGATACACTGAACAGACCATTTTGTGTGAAAGTCTTGTCTATATCCATTTCTATTTCTTGTAATGCACTGAACATCAGATGGTTAGAAATGATGAAAATTTCATATCAGAAAAATAGGTGAGCTTAGAGACGTGTTACAGGTATTCTACACTACCTGCCTGGGAAAGTGAGACTACAAACAGCTGACTGGTACTGCCCATTTGAACGGGGCTTGGGGTCACATGCCTCAGGTTCTGTCACCCACAGAGTGTTGAGTCACAGACTTCTGGCTTTTCCTGTTTGTCCACATTTCCCGTGGCATTGTGATGTCACTTCTGCGGATGACACACGGAGGTACATATTTGCTCCTGAATTTACTACAGTAAGGCTACTCCTAAGGGCAGGGGATGACCCCAAAGATGGCTTTAAAATCATGAGGCAAGTCTCAGAGATTTGTCTCCAGAGAAGTTTCATGTTTATTCTCTACAGAAGTAATAATAAATTTTTGCCTCCCCTCCCCCCACCTATCGAGTTGCCTTATCTATACTGACTTATATTTACCCTTTTAATCATACAAATACCTTAATGGCCCAGTACATTTCACTGGAAAGAAATATCCTCTCTGCCAGTTTTTATTGTTGTTGTTGTTATTTATTTTTTTTGGGGGGGGGCTATTTCTTTTGTTTTTGTTTTTTGTTTTTTTGTAGCTGTAGGAAATGCCCCAGTGAAGAGTTGTAATCCCCAGATCATGGGTATACATACAGCACTGGAGCATGTTTTAATGGGGCATGCATTGCACTCCCTTAGTTGGGGACGTTGAACTGCAAACTCCAAACATGGCACTGATGAAAGCTCTGTGAGTTTCCATCGAAAGAGATAAGTCTATGGGGCGCCTGGGTGGCTTAGTCGGTTAAGTGTCCGACTTTCACTTAGGTCATGATCTCGCGGTTCGTGGGTTCGAGCCCCGCGTCGGGCTCTGTGCTGACTGCCAGCTCAGAGCCTGGAGCCTGTTTCAGAGTCTGTGACTCCCTCTCTCTCTGACCCTCCCCTGCTCACGCTGTCTCTCTCTCTCTCTCTCTCCTAGAACTAAATAAAACATTAAAAAAAAAAAGAAACATTAAAAAAAAAAAAGAAAGAGATAAGTCTAAATCAGGTGAGTTTGTTTAAATCTTTTTCTTGACTGACTATAGAAGCTACCAGGCTAAATAAAACACCTGGGATATGTTAGCTGGGACCAATTCACTTTTCCTCAGCAGCTTTGTGAGAGGCCAGTGAGTAAGGAGGAGAGGAAGGGAAGAGGAGGAGATGTGGTACTACAAAGGGATTGCAAAGCTTATCAGCCATATTTCTATGATTTTCATTGAGCATATTTTTTCCAAAATTAAGGACCACTCTGTTATGCAAAACTGTGAACAAAAATTAAAAGGGGCAACTGGAAGGATATTTGCTTTAAATAAAACTCAACTACTAAGAGTTTTTCACAGATGTGTACAGCGGCCAACAGATAATATAAATGCATGAAGCTGACCATCTGGGGACTATGGTAAACTGAGTGCAAAGTACAGGTTCCATTTAAAAGTGGCAACTGCTACCCTGTTCCTAGTGACTGTTGGCTTATAGACCTGTGGACCAGGTTGCTGGGTTTGCTGATTTTTTTAAAAAAAATTTTAATGTTTATTTATTTTTGAGGGGGGGAGGGTAGAGAGAGAGGGAGACGCAGAATCTGAAGCAGGCTCTAGGCTCTGATCTGTCAGCACGGAGCCTCATGCAGGGCTCGAACTCACAAACAGTTGAGATCATGACCTGAGCCACCCAGGAGCCCCCTTTTAAAAAATTGTTTTTAATCGGGTTTGCTGATTTTATAAAGGAACTGAAAACATTTTGTTTTCCTGTGAAATCAACCAATTTAAAGAGAAGCCCACCACATTTTTAAGTGTGTAGGCAAAACAAAACATGTCTACGGGTCACCGACTTACCCATCTGAGTTATCTTGAGAAATGTCAAATATTGTCATGTGTATCATAAGGATACACTGATCTGCAAACTGATGAACAGCAGGGATGTCAACAGTTCCCTTAGCAGATCCAGGGTTGATTAAGTGGCTCAGTGATGTCTTCTAGAAGTCGGGTTGTTTCCATCTTCTGTTCTTCCATTTTCAGCATTAAGCTATTTATCCTTGGGCTTGTTGCGTCAAGGCTGAAACATTGCATAGCATCTCATCCAGGCACACCCACATCAGAACAGGTGAGAAAAGAGCTTTCTTGCCATGCCCCCCTTCTTTTATCAAGGAGGAAGTGTTTTGTTCTCAGAACACTCCAACAGACAAGTTCTCATCTCTAGGGAGACCCTCGATCCCACGCAAAAGAAGCTGGGAAACTGAGCAGATGGCTTTTTCAACCTTCCAATAGAAGGTGGGCAAGATGAAAGTAAGCCGAGAAAGGATGCTGGGAGGGCGACCAGGCTGGTATCTGTTGTATCATGCAGTCGTTTTGAATTTGTATTTCTTTCAGTTGTACTCCTGTGGCTGTTAGGACTCACACAGTGAATGGCATCAATAAATTTCTCCTTCAGAAAGAGAGGGGGAATGTCACTGCTGAGGAAAAGTCACAACTGCAAGATTCTAGAAATTCTTGACGGAAAAGGTCATGGTCATGGCATCCTTGCTGATGTCATTGTATTATGATGGACTGACTTAATTACGAGGTGGAGTCACAGGAAGAATGTTTCAAAAGACTTGAGGACAATTTATTAATTTTATCTTTAATAAAAATCAGTGAGTGTTCTAAAGACAGCACTTTACCTCTGTGGGTTTTGTTCATAAAAACCCCTGATCTTTGCCTAACCATTAGAAAAAATCAGACAAACTCAAAATAAGGACATTCAGAAAAGCAAAAATAAACAAAAACCCAAAAAGCTCCTCAGAACTGTCAAGGTCATTCTGGAAAATTCTGAGAAACAATCACAAATAGGAGGAACCTAAGGAGTCATTATGACTAAGTGCAGTATGGTACCCTGGATGGAATCCTAGAAAATAAAAAGGACTATTGGGGGAGGGGGACGACTAGAGAAATCTCAATAAAATATCAAGGTTAGTTAATTGCAATATGCCAAAGTTGTTTTTTTAGATTTAAAAAAGGTACCGTAGGGAATGTAAGATGGTAACAACAGGATAAAATAGGTAAAGGGCATCTGGAAATTCTCTGTGAAATCTTTGCAATTTTTCTTAAGCTTTTTAAGCTTAAAAAAACCAGTATTTTTTTCCTTCCAGTTTCCCAATAGAGCTCAGTTGTCAGTATCTCTAATGCAAGAGTTTGGCGTCGGCTTCATTCTGTAGGAAAACTTTTGATCGATGAGTGTTTATGTTTTAGGTCATATTTATTGTTAACTAGTCTTTTCGGGCAGCAACTTGTATTATCTGTCTAGATTATTTCATTTTAAGAAGTTTTATTGATATTTTTTCCTACATCTCACTCTTTTGAATTCCCATAAGTCCCTTTAGTGGCTCTGCTATTTTCAAGCCTGGATAACACACCCTGAATTTTAACTAGTTCACCTCTTTTCCCTTGGACCTCAGTCCCATTCCCTTACTCTCCTGATTTGCTTGATAGATTTCAACAAAGGTCCAAAAAAGCAAACCTTTTCCATGATCAGTGTATTTGGAAGCTTATTTAAACAGTGACTTTGGATTCTTGTCTGGAATTCTTAGTTACCTCTCTCTAGCGTTGAACAAAACAACAGATACTGAAGGAATTAGACATTGTGAATTTGTAGGGTAAACTGTAGTTCTAATAAACAAGGCAGCATCAAGATAAGACGATGACCTGATATTTGAGGAAAAAAAGAACCAATAACCTAGGAAGAAGTGAGGGAAGAAGTGAGGGAAGAAGACCTAGGTACAGAATTAAATACAGCATTTAAGTATTTTGAAGGACTTCAAGTTTTAAAATCTCAATTTCTCCTTTGCCTATGTATATCATCATTTCTATCTCTCCAAAGGAACATTTCTTATTTTCATCTAATAGGCGTAAGTGGACGTCATTGAAATGTGTGGGTAGTCAGAGCCCTCAAAGTGTAATTAATAGAAATTACTCCTACAGGCTCCTAAGCCCTATATTTTCTTTCAAAGGATATTTTCCAAATGGAAAGATATCACATAAAGAAATCAAAGGTAAGCTTTTGGATTTTTAATCACTATAATCAAATCCAAAAAATCATTTTTTTTCCTGTCATGCACAGAAAACAGTGAATGTGTGTTTAGAAGGCACTTTTTCTAAGTTCCCAAACTGATAAAAATTCAGATTCTATTGCTCTCTTCTTTCTGGGCCAGATTGTCAGAGACCACATTTTTACTGTTCTCATTCCCTTCTATACATATAGCTCCTGTTGAAGTAACAAGATCTTCAAGGGAAAGTAGTCTTTCTCACATGTTGCATACTGGGAGACTAGAATATTTTAAACTGCACCAATTCTTTTTTGAGTGCAAGCTTGTGTTGTAATTCTTTGATGCTACCAAGAAAAAGGCTTTCAACAGAGTGAATATCTCCTTAGGAAAGCCTGAGTGGTTGGTGATAGAAAACACTGTACACAGTTCTTATTAGCTATAGTGAGTCTTTTGATCTGAGACACATGCACAGACACTTAAATATGTTTTGATTCTCTATGTACCACACATGCCATTTAGTTGTAGCTTGGAAATATATACTTTTTTTTTTTTACTATTACTTTGACTTTTTGACCTTTTAAATATATAACATTGTTTCCTAATAGCAGGAAAACTAAGGATCTTATAGCCTGTGGAAGGAACATATAAATGAAAGAATCTTTGGGAAGGTAATTTAGCAATATATATTGTAATTTTTATTTTTTTATTAAATTTTTTTTAATGTTTTATTTATTTCTGAGAGAGAGGGAGACACAGAATCCAAAACAGGCTCCAGGTTCTAAGCTGGCAGTCAGCACAGAGCCGGACACAGTGTTCAAACCCACGAGCCGTGAGATCATGACCTGAGCCGAAGTCCGACGCTTAACTGACTGAGCCACCCAAGCACCCTTATACTGAAATTTTTAGAAGTATATATGTTTTTACTCAACAACTTTGTATGTAAGAATTTATCCCCCAAAATAATTAAGAATGTATGTAATATTTAGCCATGAGAAAATGCTTGTAATAGCATTGTTTACAATAGTAAAATATGGAAGAATTAAATTTTAAATAATAGGGAAGTGTTTAAATAAAGTGTAGAATAGAACAAAATAGTGCTCAATATTTTGAAATGATTTATAAGCTGGATGTCTGTTTACATAAAAATATACTCATAGTATTTCAGCTAAATATGCAGATAAAAATGGCAATAGTGTAATGCATATATGTATAATTTCTTTAATCTGAGTAAAACAATTAAATGATATGAAATTTCAGTATTCTTTTAGTGTAACAGAAAATGCAATAGTGCTATTAAGTGAATATATTTTTAGCACTCACAATAGTTTTAGAAAGATGGTGGTTTGTATTTATAGGTGATATGATTTATTAACACTATTGCCTGGGCTCACATTCCATTCATGGATTTCTTGCAATAATTCAGTGATCCCTCTAGGGGTCTGAAGTTCTCAGGTTATGAACTGCTCATTTATTTTAGAAATCGCTGCAGTTCTTATTTCCAGTATCTTGATTTAATTAATTCATACATATCTCTTAGCTATAAATTCGTTTTTAGTATCAAGTTTCCTTCTCTTATGTGGGCAGGCAGAAACCATTGTTTTGCTGGCCTGAAATAGCTGATTCTTCTCAGACTTACTTGCTTACTCTTTTTCTTCCAGCTATGGCTCTTAAAATGTGAAGAATCCTTCAAAGTCCAGTTCAACCTCTACCTTCCCCATAAAGTCTTCCCTGATCACACATTTCCTGAATAGCCCTTATTAGATGTTAAGCTTCTTAAAAACAAGGGCTGAGCTATAAACTTCTCTTTATTTTTTACCCCCACATCTATAAAATTATCTTGTATACATTGATTGTCCAATAACTATTGTTTAAATTAATTATTCCATAGTGTCAGTGATATAGGAAACTTGAGTAATTAATTTTAAAGCAAACCCCTGAAGAGGAATCTAGTGAATTATAACACTAAGAGTATCAAAATGCAGCTGCTATTAAAAAAATGTAATTTTTAAAGATGCTTTAATTTGAAAAAATCTTTGAGGTTTTCCTGCAGACTGACATAGTATTCCGTGTTTTGGTATTAATTAATTGGATATTTAGAATGATTTATTCTGGGGGTGCCTGTGTGGCTCAGTCAGTTAAGCGTCCGACTTCGGTTCAGGTCATGATCTTATGGTTCATGAGACTTTGGCTCAGGTCATGATCTTACGGTTTGTGGGTTCGAGCCCCGCATCGGGCTCTGTGCTGACAGCTCAGAGCCTGGAGCCTGCTTCAGATTCTGTGTGTCCCTCTCTCTCTGACCCTCCCCTGCTCACGCTGTCTCTCTCTCTCTCTCTCAGAAATAAATAAAACATAAAAAGAAAAAAAGAATGATTTATTCTGCAAGGACCCTGTCTCTATAAAGGGCTATGTATTTTTCTTTAAAAAAAAAAAAAAAGGACTTTATCAGCATTTAATAAAACTATATGCTGTTATTACTTGGAGAAGTTTCAATGACTAACGTTACAAACTTTGTTCCAAAATTCTCTATTTCTTATAGCTTCTAGGCTAAAATTACTCATGTCTGAGACCTACTTTTGTATACATCCACCAAAAATGAAAGTTAAAAAAAATGGAGTGGTAGAATCTAGCTCCTTAATCATAAAAATCACAAAAATGTGTCCCGATACTATTCTGATTTCCTTTTTTAAAAAAATAACAGATGCTTAATCACATTTAATTAAGAGAATCCTTTTTGTCTGTCTAAATCCTTTCATCTCCTGCTTTCCTATCTCATACTTATTCTGTCATTTTTAATTTTGTGTTCTTGCCAATAATGTGCAGTTTCCTTATCCACCAGTGTCATCTTCCCATTTCCTTCAGGAGAGCACAGCCCAATCCAAGTCTCTTGCTAATAACACCATCTGAACAACCTATTATGAGATTCTTAATTTGGCAGACAGGCTGCATTATTTATGCAGAGCTGATAAGGCACAGAACACATGGTTGAGTTTCCTGAGGAATTTCACTATTTAACACCTCCACAAGGCTGCATCTGAACATAGTTCATTCTGTTTGTTTCTAAGCTCTCTTTATTCCAATAATGTTTTCAAAAATTGTACAAATAAATGGAAAGCCGTTAATATGTTTGTAGCTTTAAAGCAGTTAGTATATTCTGGTAGGTTCAAGTAATGTAATCAGGTGCTTATGGATTCATGTCAAATTTTACTTACAAATCTTTCTTACTCAGGACTAAAAATGAAACAATAATCCATCCTATTTTTCCATCTGATCTTTCTGTTCCCTGTAGATTGTCCAGGAAAGTTTTAATTCCAAAGATCATAGACTCTTTCTTCACAAGTCATGACTCTGCTTCATTTGTCTGGAAACAGATTAGTCTTAGAATGACCATGATAAGCAAATTATGCTTTAATATTATTCCCAGGAAACTTTTTTCTGCAGGGTTTACCAAAGCCTGTGAAACAATGCCTGTATCTGTTCCCATTTCATTTATTTATTTAAAAATTTTTTAATGTTTACTTATTTATTTTTAAATTTTTAAAGTAAATTTTTAATTAAATTTATTTTTGAGAGAGAGAGAGCAGGGGAAGGGCAGAGACAAAGGGAGACACAGAATCTGAAGCAGGCTTCAGGCTCTCAGCCTATGCAGAGCTTGAACTCATGGACTGTGAGAGTGTGACCTGAGCTAAAGTCAGACACTTAATCAGCTGAGCCACCCAGGCACCCCAATGTTTATTTATTTTTGAAAGAGACAGCAAGAAAGTGAGAGAACATGAGCGAGCACATTGGGGAGGGGGAGAGAGAGACACACACACATAGAATTTAAAGCAGGCTCCAGGCTCTGAGCTGTCAGCAGAGAGCCTGATGCCGGGCTTGAGCTCATGAACTGTGAGATCATGACCTGACCCAGGCGCCCGTTTCCATTTTAAATATATGAATTTTAACATTGTGTCCTTTAAGATCACATGGATATGATATGTTTGATTTTGTCACAAAATGTACTTCTTTCTTAGTATGATAATGACCATTTTACCATTATGTACATGGATCTAATTTTCAATATTGTTATAGTTGATCATTCTGCTGAGTAAGCTATAACCTCCCCAATATAAATGCTTACTTTGATCCATGGCTAATTTGTTTAAAACTCTTTTGTTAAGACAAATTTGATTATGAACTTTCCATATTAAGATGCTGTAATTATTTATTATATTTTTGTGATATTTAAATTTTTTGCTGGTTGAAAGTTAAGCATCTTCTAAAATTTATTTTAAACCATGTAGGTACAATTCGTGATGTTTGTGCTAAAAATTATTAGGTTGAATTCTAATAAAATTTAGGCACTAAGAAAAACCAATATTCACCAGGAATTTGCTCCTTACTTTTTTAGATGGGATTGAGAACATCACAAATGGTCTTAGCTAAGTTAATTGTGTTTGATAGTTTTTTTTTTCCCCAGGGACAATGATATGAGAAAGCTGAGAATTGCATTCCCATTGGAAAGGGAGAAATGAGAGAACATGCATACTTATAATGTTATAACTACATGATTAATATGCTACCAACAGGATACAACTCAATTCCAGTTTTAATAGGCCAGTGTACCCAAATAATCATATATAATCATATATAAAATATATGTGAAGGCATTTAATTTCTTTTTCTATTTAATGTCTAATAAAATATTTCAGACTAATAAAATAAGATCCATCCATTTAGTTGTTTCCCAGATTTAACAAATTTTAAGATTTTTTATATTTGCATCTGATCTCTCTCAAAATAGCTTTTTGTAGGCACACCTAAATCCAATTATTTCATCTGTTTTATTCCCCCAAGGTATAATCACTATTGAGAAGTTGGGGTGTACCATTCCTATATATACATATATATAGATATCAGTATATATATATTTAATTTTAAGTTTGTTTATTTTGAGAGAGAAAGAGAAAAGGCAGGGAGGGGCAGAGATAGAGGGAAAGAGAGAGAATCTTTTTTTTTTTAATGTTTTATTTATTTCTAGGAGAGAGAGAGACAGCGTGAGCAGGGGATGGTCAGAGAGAGAGGGAGTGACAGACTCTGAAACAGGCTCCAGGCTCTGAGCTGGCAGTCAGCACAGAGCCCGGAGCAGGGCTTGAACCCACGAACCGCGAGATCATGACGTAAGTGAAAGTCGGACGCTCAACCGACTAAGCCACCCAGGCGCCCCTGAAAGAGAGAGAATCCTAAGCAGGCTCTGCACTGTCAGCGTGGAGCCCGATGTGGGGCTTGAACTCACAAACTGTGAGATCATGACCTGAGCTGAAATCAAGAGTTAGTTGCTTAACCAACTGAGTTACTCAGGTGCCCCATATTTTTAATTTTTTAAAATGTTTACTGATTTATTTTGAGAGAGAGAGAGAATGAGAATTAACAGGGAAGGGGCAGAAAGTGAGGAAGAGAAAGAATCCCAACTAGACTCCGTGCTGTCAGCGCAGAGCCTGACACAGGGCTAAAATCCCAGGAATGGTGAGATCATGAACTGAGCTGTCATCAGGAGTCACTTGATGCACCCACTGAGCACCCGGCCATATATATTTTAATACTTTTTCTATTTGTGTTGGTATACTGAAATAATGCATACTATTGTACTATTGTGTGCTTTATATACAATATTCTACATATGTCTCTTTTTCAATTTTCTTGATTTTTTTACTTCACATTATGTTTTTGAAATTTATCTATACCAACATATTTTAGCTACCATATAGTATTCCAAGGTGTGAATAAACTCTAATGTATTCCCTACAGATGGGTTATTTCCTTTATTGTTTTTCAGTACTGCAGTGAACAGTTTTGTTCAAGTCTGTTTTAGAGACATTCAGAGCCTCAGGGATAGGGAATTTTACTACAAGAGACGGCGCTCTCTGCGGAAAAATTAAACACTATTCTCTGCACACCTGTTTCTGTTTGAATCTCCTACTATAATTTCATCCCATGCATACCTTGGTTTGCTATGTCCATATTAAGCTTTGTCTGCTTAAGATGAAGACCATACATTTTTCAATTAAGGGCTATATTGCTACTCTAAGCACTTAGAACAATAACCATGAAAAATGACTTTTCTAAAAGCTAATGCTTTAGAGCACTGTAGAAGGACATTTACTAAGTTAAATTCACTGCTTTAGGTAACGTGTTTTTATATATCTGTACTTTTCTTAGCTTATTTTATGACTTAATAGCGTTGGAAAGAGTAGAGAAGACACTTTTTTCTCTCCTGTTTTAATTGTGATTTTCTGATATTATGTTGCACCAGTAAAATTTGTTCCTATTTCTTATGATCTGTGATAAAGCAACGGCATTACATGGTTTACTTGAAAGAGAAAGCTATTTGCTCGTGAAATTTATATAAAGGGCTTAGAAAAAAATAAATTAGCTCGAGGTGGTTTTATACCATTTAATTATGGTTGATCCTAAAAAGAACAAAAATTAAACTGAACAAACACTCATTGGATAAATTTAAAATATCTTCAATCCTACTACATTCTCATGTATTAGAACATTTTACAAAATGCATTTCATCTGGCCATCATACTGCTGGTGGCTGCTGGTGTGAGAAGGGCTGCTACAATTCCCGAAAGGATGGACACTGCCCGCCCCTTGAGCTCAGAGAGCACCTCTCTACCCAGCCCGCTAGTCCTCATCAGAGCGCCGTCCTGGAAGGCTGCACGCTGTTGCTGGGGTTTTACCACTGACCTCCGAAAGGCCGCTGTGAAAGCTGTAAGTGAAGTACAGTTGTCAGCCATGTGGAGGGCTAGCTATAACTGAGAATTTCTCCCCATAAATCTGGCCTCTGAGTGGATGACATGGGATGTTTTGGAAGGAAATAATTGCCTTGCCATTTGACTTGAAGTTAATGCGAACCACCTTTCACTGTCCTATGAGTCTGCTACAGACGCTCTATCCTTTCCTCTTCATTTCAGAATACTTTTAAGAAGAGTGGGAACAGGAGACATTTGGCAGCATATCTTTTGTTATATAAAAAGTAGAAAAGTCATTGATGACCTCAGTCCAATCTGGAAGGATAGTTCTTTTAAGACAAATTTTTAATTAAAGACAATCGCTTCTGCCATATGGGAAGATATTCTTTGAGCTGTGATGCATGTAACCCATATGGGCCTAAGACGTTATATGGCATACAATAAATACCATGAGGAAGGAAGGAGTGGGGTTCATGGTTCCCCTGATACTAGGACATCAACTGGTAAATTTCCTCTGTCCGTGGATAACGGTACTAGATTAACTATGGTTTTTAGATCTTAGAAGACTAGGTGATTGAATCTGTGGTTTCCTAGAATATGCCTAAGGCATAGGGGTTCTTCAAAAATGTACTGGATGTCACCCACTCCCTCCAAAAGGCAAACCAGCTACAAATGTGTTGATTTATTGGAATCCCAGTATAATAAGAATTAATTCTTTTATTGCAATATTATTGTATCTGGGCAAAGAATACTTAGTGGGATGAGACCAATGACCGCCCTCACAAATGACTGACTCTGGGCAGAGCTTTTTTATAAAAACCTTCTTAGGCATATTTCATAAAAGATTTTTAAGAAATAATATGTTGGAATAAAACATGGATACATGTTTAGCTACTAAAATATCTATAGTTTCAATTTTTCATGCATAGACCATATATAAAATCCCTGCATCAAGACCAATTTTACAACCTTTAAGTTGTACATTCTTTAAGCTGTAAATCCTTTAAGAGTAAATATCACTCTTTCTGATAAGACCAAGTTCAGCACAAGTCATCTGTCATCTTTAAGTATCTTAATTACTCAGCCTTTTGGATTCTTCAAGACTTACGGCTGGATATGTTCTGCCCTCCTGGCTTAACAGATGAGCTTAGTTTCTCAGTTTTGCCTCATTTCTGATCATCATAGCAAGAAATCATGACGGACAAAAGTCCAATTAGTTGTCACATTTAAAAAAAAAAAAAACCTCACCTTGATGGTGCCTGGTAAAATCACCCTAGTGAGGACTAAATGAGTAAACATCTATAAATTGCTTAAAACTGCCTGACACTAAGTAAATGTTAGCTATTATTAGAATTATTTGATATTCTAAATGATTCAAAAAACAATGAGTCAAATCAATGAAATGCATTTTAATAGGAATATGGGAAAAATATTCCCCAAACTGATCCTGCTACCTCAGAGTGGGTGGAATAACTTTGTAATCTTGGACAACCAATGACTTGGAAATGTTTTTCTTCCTAAAGCTATAAATGTATGTCTGAACTGCTCTGGGTATAAACACAAAACAAATGTTTGTTCACCCCACAATGGCTGGGAATCTGTGAGTAGCTAGTGAAGATGCTTTTTGGTTTTGGAAGTTGTAGGATAATGGAGTTTCTAGCCCAGCAGTTTTATTTCAGAGAGTCTGTTCGATTTGCACGTGTAAAAATAGTCCTTCTTATATTGAATCCCAAAGGGGCTTGATTTCAGCACTACCAGCAGCTCCATAGAAGTGCATAGAGGAGAGATTGTTCTAAGAAATGAGCTCTCTGAAAATGTCACAACATTCTACTGCAGCATGGTCATTTGCTGACTATTTTTCATGTTATATCTAGCCTTCTTAATACCAAGGGTCTTTTTAAAATGCCAAAGATACTCCTCCAAAAATACACATGAATCAGTCATTTGCATTTGCTCATAAAGTTCTTTTGCCTTTTCAAAGAGCACTGGGTTGGAGACAAGGACATTTCTATCTTTTCACTGAGGACCACTCACTCAGAACACCATATAGTTTCCCTAATTTATTTATGTGAGTGCATCATGGAGCACTGCTCCCTCCATACTTTGAGGAACTGAAAATCTATTAAGCCTTAAATATAGGTCATTATACTCCTTGATATTTTATATAATATGTGGAAGAATATTGTGCTTATCTACTAATACATTCCTATAGTCAGCCCTATACAGTGTTAAATGGGTGTCCATTTTCTCTTCAGCTGATCAATGACTTCCCATGCTTGTCTTAGTTGACTTGTACTAGAGAAGGACTTTCTCCCCCATCTCAGGTATAATCATCGCTACCACAGCTTTTTTTAAATCACCTGTCTTGCTTTCTCACCTCTAATTGTTACTTTCTTCCTTCTTTCTTGAACTGACTTCTTTCTTGCTTCATCTCTCCCTTGTCTCTTAGTTTCCCATTCTCCATTGCTGCATTACTAAAGCCTGCTGTTTTGTGGACCCGGAGAAGAGGAGTTTACCCTCTATTTGTGACTATTCACTGGGCATAGCACATCGGGTACAAATCTTCATGGCTGTGTTTTTTCTTCCTGAGCATCCAAGAACCTCTGGGGATGTGGCTTCAGGACAAAGCTGTCCTGAAAGTTTGTGTGTTGCATAGGACTGGTGTTGGGTTCTCTGCTACTGGGAGCAGAGGTGGTGCAGAGGCTGGGATGGACAGGATTCGGTCAAGTAACAGATCAGGAGCTGAGATTCCCAGGGCTCAATCTGAGCCCCATGTATTGACAACTACTTAAATTAAGAGTGAGATGAGGGGAACAGAGGACACTAAGGCCAGGGAAGTGTGGGATGGAGGCAACTCAGGATCCATGGGCATCCTAGAAACCCTAGCTGCCTGTGGGACTGACACTCTTCCCTGTGACATCTTCTGAAATATAAGATCCTGGGCCATGCGTCACCCACACCAAAATTCTGCATTGTCAGCAGAGCAAAGTTCAGCATTTGCCTGAGTTCTGGTCCTGAGAAGTAATCACAGTTCCCTCAAGAGGGTTGGAAGGGACTGATGAATTTCACTTTCTTCTCACCCATGGTATTCCATACATGTTAGTTATTAAAGCATACTTTGCTGATTGAATGGGGAAATGATAAAAGTGACACCCACAAAATTTGATTACAAAGACCACGCAAAACTTTACCGAATTATGACCATTCCCAAGAGTAAATGCTAAATCTTAAATGTTTAAAATTAAATGGCCACCTGATTTCAGTGATACATCTGTGATAAGAAATGAGATAAATCTGGCCTTTGAAAATAATAATTCTAATTTATGTGTGATTGTACTTGGAGAGTAACTTATAATGTACAAACAGCAAGCCTTCTAGAATTTAGTCTCTATACTGAAGGAAGAAGGAAGTGAGACCATTTTTATTTTATTCCTCATTATTTCTGCAGGGTTTTTTCTTCTAGATGGTTCATTTTTCTCAGAGCCCATAATTTTTATTAGGAAAAATGCCTACCTTGGGGAGGTATAAACTCTGCACTGAATCTTCTGTGACTCTTTTCCTGGCCATGGAATGTTTAAAATGAGCTCAGAGGAGGGATGAATATTTTGCATTTTACTGCCTTATGGTCTGCATTTCAAGAATAATCCAGCTATCTAAAGCATCCCCCACCGCATGCAGTGTCCTTGAATACCATTGAATGTATCATCAGTTTTCTAATACCTGTAGCTGAGAAGAAATCTAGCAATCATGAGGCTGAAAACATAAGTACTCCCCATAGTAATAGTAAGATAAATGCAGATTCATATTAGTAATACTGCCCTGGAGGTAGAACTCTCTGCTGGAGCTTATCGTGTAGTTAATGAAAGATACAATCAGACAAATTAAACTCCATATTTTTATTCCCATCAACGTAATTCTTCTTTTAGTCATGTGTTTCCATGAGAGATTGTGTGGCACCACTGCTACTCCATGGCCCATCCTGCCCATCCTCTTCCTCATGAACAAGAGCACAGGCAGCCCAGCCCAAAGAACCCAAGGCTACTGCCTTGGAGATGGAGGAACTGACTGTCACGTCACCGTCAGGCTTCTATTTTCCTTTCTTTTTTTAGTGTTTATTTTAATTTGTATTTTGAGGGGGAGGGGAGAGAAAGAGGGGTGAGACAAAGAGGAAGAAAGAGAGAGAATCCCAAGCAGACTCCACACTCCGCGCGGAGCCCAACATGGGGCTTAATCTCACAACTGTGCAATCATGACCTGCACTGAAATCAAGAGACAGATGCTTAACCGATTGAGCCACCCTAGGTTTCTATTTTCCTAAGTCACCCACAGGCATAATGTATTTCTTGAATCCAGAAACAGTGTGGAGCCCTAGTGAGTGGGAAGGCACATAGATGAGGTCCCGTTTGTCTCTACAATTGTGGAAAGAAGGAAGTCTAAATTTCCCAAAAGAGCATTAGTAGAGAAAATGGAGAAAACAAATAGAACATGAGCTTCAGTAGAATAATGACTAGCCAAATGCATATCACAGGAAGAATCAATGAGCAGGTCATGGTGTATTCATACAATAGAACATCACTTGGGCCCTAAAACGAATAAACCATTGATACACACCTCAACATGGATGGATTTCACAGATTTCATATGAAGCAAAAGAAGAGGAACATCATAGTGGTCAAACATAGGCTTTGAATATCTTCCCATGGGAAGACTGTTGTGCTAGAAATCCAAAGACCTAGATTCCAAGCTTTAGTGTACAATCAGCTTTTGAAACACTAATTTTTGGAGGGGCTTATTTTCATCATCTATAAAAGGAGAAAATCAGATGATACTATTTTCACTTTTTTTGTGATTCTAAAATCCAGAAGCTTTAGTCATTTATAGTCTACATAGGAAAACACTGATCGAATGTTCCATTCTTTATAATGTGTGAGTTATAATCTCTAATGACCTTCCAGTTTTAACATAGTGGCTTTTAAACCATTGTGTAGAATTGCTACATAACCTAAAAATGAGGAGAATAGGGCTATTAGTGAATAAGATCACTTGAATCAGATCAGGTCATATCAGAATCACCGATCTATTTTATTATTCATTTCTTACTAATCATTTCCTCTTCCACTCTAGTAATAGCAAAGTTTTTCTTACAGTGTGTTTAGTTATTAATTTGGCAAGTATGTATCAAACATCAACCTTGGAACTGTATGCAAGCTCATAAATCTGCTTTATTATTGGTTAGGAAATGGACTATTATATCTGGTCTCTTGTTAGTGAGGCAAGACACAAGTGAAAGGTGTGTACTTTTATGAATGGACTTAAAGTACCCACTGATTAATATAATTTCTCTACATGCTGAATTTTCTTTCCTCCAGTGAGGTCCCTGTTCATAGAAACTGAGACTTGTGGAAAATATAGCCCTTAAGGAGGAGAACATGCTAGCAAATATCTTTAAGGATTTTAATAAGTTATAGACAATACACAAAGTCCTATTTAAGGCCATAATTCAGATACAGGTTATGGCTACTTGGAAGAATTCTATTTACTTTCTAAAGGAAATTTGCTTCATTCCAACAGGATTCCACTGTTGCCCCCTAGGTCTGAAAAATCCTGGATTTTAGTGCTGCTACCATAGTGCTCTGTAAAACTTAGAGACACGGTTATACTTTGGTTTTCTCACTGCAAGGCAGAGTAGAGAGCACCAATCCCAACATTTCTATGTTTGTCAAATTCTAGACGCTAATCCTCACACAAGGCAACAAATAGAAACCACCATTCTAAATGTCAGGCTAGTCAAACAGAGAAGTTTCTCTGCAAGTCAGAAGTCTTTGTTCTGATCTTTGAGACCCACTTAGAGCTATATGAGGGTAATGGGACAGCCCTCTTTATTCTTAGAAGACAATTGTGACATGTAATGAGAAGATCAGAGTTTTCTATTCCTGGAGAGGATTAATTTTGGGGACAGGCTTCTGAATCCTTTTCAGAATACTGAAAAGACCTTTGGTGGGAACCTCTTTCTCTAACAGATGTTCGCCCTAAGACATCTGCGGGCCTGTTCGAAAGGTTTCACTAGGATTAGCGAGTCTTTATTTTGTTCCCGTGAAGTTTCCTCTCCTCCTGTCTGCATGTCATATGGCAGACTGGCTTTTTCATAAGGGCAGTGAACTCATCTTGCACTCTGTTTTTCTTATCTTCGCCCCATGGCTTATACACCACTGGTGGCTATTAAACATTTGATTAACTGACATTTCCTGCTAATATTGTATTTCCTCTAAGTACCAAAAAACTTTAGTCGGCCTCTTTCTTACAGATTTCTCACAATAAGGAAAAAAAATTATTAAGTATTTTCTTGGAAAATATTTAAGTAAGGATGTAGAGCTTCATGTCTGAAATAATAAGTGTCAGGGCCTCCTTGGATTGGAAGGGCTCACAGTGAAATAGGCAGATATTTGTTCTGAATCCTTCCTACCTTCTCATAATCTCACCCTTCTTCTTCCTATGATTTTGAGGTTCCTCTTCTTAGGAGTGTGGTATATTCTCTATCACGTTGAGTTTGTGAATTGCTTTGGCTGACACACTGTGGATGGGAATGCCAGTGTGCCAGTTCTGAGGGGGTTCTTAAGAAGCAGGGCAGTGTTTCTGGTCACCCCTCTGGCACCCCTGCCATCGCATGAGAATAGCCCTCAGGCAGTGCGCTAGTCCCAGAGCAATGAGAACGTGTGATGTAGACCAGCAACTGTGATTGTATTTGCGTATTATTGTTTGCCCCTGTGTTTTGAGAGTCATTTATAACCGGGCATTATGGTGACAAATGCTGACTGAATCAGGCAAAAAGCCCCACAGAAGACAGTGTTATCTCCCAAGGTTCGTTGTTAACAGAAATTCTTCTCAGATATGATACAGAGGCCAAGCTGATGGAGAACTTCCTAGCATGTAATAAAGGCATTTGCACCATGCCGTGGTGTTAAGTATTAATTTTTATTTAAGAGTAAGTGGTTGCATGACCCCTTTTGAGATCTCCTCTAATTGTTTAGTTCACGCAAAACCAGCAGACAAGGATCTGTGTGCGTTAAGACATACACATTCCCTTCTATTTTCCTGCGAAGATACAAAACTGTATCGTCCATTTTTGTACACTATACATCTCTGTCTCAGAAATCCTCATGGGCAATCTAACCATTCTTACTGCAGGACAGTCACAGTCCTCAAAGGAGACACAGGCAAATAAAATGAATAAAACTTCCTAAAAAGACTTCCCTCTCTCTTGGGTGCTATAGAAAAATATGTGTGTGAGAAAGAAAGGGGGGGCAGACTGATTTTTTAACAGAAGGGTACACACAAAGTTCAGCAAAATTTAAGAAATATTCCTGGGCAATGAGGCTGCAGAGGCAAAGAAGAGTGTAGTACAAATGGAAAAGAAACCATTGACAATCAACAATACATGGACAGGAAAGAAAGAAAAGATGATAGAAGTTACAAGTAGCTGACTCTCAGTACAGAGACAGCCCAGAAGCTTTCATTCTCTCAAGGCCAAAGGCAGAAAGCAAATCAACGTATTTGTGGGGAGGAAAAACATCAAAAGGGTCAAATGTGCTTTGATATCCACTTGAAAGAATTGGTGAGGGAAAGGATAAGGTGAAGCATGGGAGAGGCGGAGACGTAGAGTACTACAAGCGGGGCACGTTGATGAAGAGGGAGAGATGGAGGGAAGATACAGAATGTACACCATGTTCCCCATCTCAGCAAGAAGGATAGTCATTCAGCAGTATTTATAAAGGCAGGGAAGATTAGAGTCCTGCAGATAAGGGCAAGAGAGGAAAAGTCTTGGTGGGCAGAGGTGAGGGGTGGTCAGAGAGCAGGCAAGATATAAATAGATGTTCAAAGCTTTACAAGAATGGAGGACAAATATAAAAGGAAGAAAAGCAGAAACAAATGAAACACAAAACTGTGTTATTAATAGAAGCAATAGGGACACCTGGGTGGCTCAGTCGGTTAAGTCCAACTTCGGCTCAGGTCATGATCTCACGGTTCATGGGTTTGAGCCCCACGTCGGGCTCTGTGCTGACAGCTCAGAGCCTCGACTCTGATTCAGATTCTGTATCTCCCTCTCTCTCTGACCCTGCCCTGCTCGCTCGCTCGCTCTCTCTCTCTCAGAAATAAATAAAAACTTAAAAAAATAAATTTTAAAAAATAGAAGCAATAAAAATATTAACAATTGTGAAGAGTTTGATCTTTTATTTTCCCAGACAGAAGTTTAGTTCTTGAATCTTTATGGAACCTGTACGATACGCTCTCCAAAGGACACCTGTGTTTGTTTGTTTTCAATTTTCTTTTCTTTTTAAAATGTTTATTTATTATGAGAGAGAGATCATGTGATTGGGGAAGGGGCAGAGAGAGAGAGGGAGAGAAAGAATCCCAAGCAGGCTCCCTACTCAGCATAGAGCCTGACACAGGACTCGGTCTTACAACGGTGAGATCATGACCTGAGCAGAAATCAAGAGTGGGATTCTTAACCCACTGAGCCACCCAGGCACCCCTGTTTCTTTTTTTAAAAATTGATTTTCCACATTAATGCCTTTTTGTTACATTTGAAAGAATTTTTGTGTCTATTTGATGTGTAATATTTGTTACATTTAAAGGAATTTTTGTATCTATTTGTAATATATGTTACATTTAAAAGAATTTTTATATTTATACACACACACACACATGAATTCAAAGAGCAATAACAACAGGTATAAGCACAGACACACCACCTAGACCAAAGTACTGGAATGTCATAATTATTATACATATACTGATGTGCTGTGCCCCTTTTCTTTCTCTCTGGCTCCCTCTTCACAGATAATCTTTGTCTTGAATTTTCATGTTACCGTTCTGCACAATGTGTAGCCAATGAGAGCTTGCAAAGTTCTAGACTTCCCTACCAAGTTGAGTTGAATATATTGCAAAACTTGTTTTCATTTTTTTCAGCATCAGGAAAGAAAAAAAATCTGAGTCAACTCAATATCTTCACATTTCTCAACCAGCTCCTCTTGTGTGGTCTGTTGAAGTCTCCTCACCTCCCGGCCTCCGAGTGTCAGCGAGGCACGTTGGCGTGGCTGCTCTATTCACTTCAGCACAAAAGGAGTCCACATTCCGGTGGTCTAATTGGCAGTGCTCAACTTTTCAGGTGAGATTTCCTTCCTCTGCGTTACCCACGGAAAGTGACTTTGAACATCAAGAATATTTCATAATGAAAACAGAATGAAGGCTGTTTGTTAAGTAGGGTTTGTATTTGCAAAAAGAATGTTTTGCTACTTCTTATAACATATTTACAATCATGTATATGACTACAAACAGATCCACAGCCCCTTTGTGCCTGGCTGTTCACGTTTACTTTGTAGGATTTGCAGATACCTGTATTTAAAGCTACCATTATTTCTGCTTTCTGGGACTTAACACTTATTAAATATTATATATTAAATGCCTAGGTTTAATAGTCATTTAACACTTCAAAACAACAACGACATAGACCTGGGAAAGAACTTCCTTAATGATTATGGGGCAAAAAATGGAAAGAGGAGAGACAGAGACAGGGTGGAGGAGGGTGATCTGTGTTATATTTCTCTGTAAATAATTCTTCCATTTCTTTTTTTTAAAAGTTTATTTATCTTCTGCCCATTTCTTCACTGGGTTGTTTGTGTTTCGGGCGTGTAGTTTGATGAGTTCCTTATATATNACAGGGGAGGGGCAGAGAGAGAAAGATAGAGAATCTCAAGCAGGCTTGATGCCAGGCCAGACTGGGGCTTGAACTCACTTTCGGGGCTTGAACTCACAAACCATGAGATTGTGACCTGAGCTGAAATTCCGGAGTCAGACACTTAACTGACTGTGCCACCCACGTGTCCCTATCCTCCCATTTCTTAATTCAATTACTTCATATAATGCTACCTACCTATTTTGTGCAAGGTCAAGGTTCCTAACTTGTATGACACATTCTCCTTGAGCAAAATAAAATCATTTCTCCTTTTTATTTATAAAATGTCTTCTCCTAGGATAGATCCAAAAAACATTTTTTGCAGGACTTCACATCTGGTAAAATGATCACATTTGTTGTATTTAAACAGAAGTCAAAGTGTACCTAATACAGTTAATAAAATGTACTGTTCTTAAAATATGAGTGATAGTAAATCTCTAAAAGATACAAAGTGTGTCCTCCATTATGCCTATTAATTCTTGTCCACTGCACGATGTTAACCTCATCTTCATCTCAAAAGAGAGAATGTGAGTAATGTAGAGGAGGGAAACTTTTCCCACTTCCCTTTTAGGTTCTTTAGTCGAATTAGACAAATTAACAGGAGAAAAATTTAATTTCATGCATGCAGTAGCTCTAAAGACACAAGGCTCCAAGAAGTGACTAACACAGGAAATTTTATACCTTTTAGACAAACAAACAATAGATTTGTGAAAAATTGACCAGACAAAGAAGTTTGGGCATGGGGTAGAAAATCAGTGAGGAAGTAACAGGCTTCTGTCATCCAGCCTCTTGGTCCTGAATTCCCTGTCTCAGACAGTAAGGAGACATGGTCAGATATAGGCAGAATACCTTCACACCAGAACACAAAGGAAGGTCAGAGTGCCTGTCTGCACCTCCTATTTCTTAAGTAACTTTAGTTCAAAATAATATGCCAAAGTGCCATAGAGAGAGAGGGAGACACAGAATCTGAAGCAGGCTCTAGGCTCTGATCTGTCAGCACGGAGCCTCATGCAGGGCTCGAACTCACAAACAGTTGAGCCATATTTTACTCCCCTTCAGTAGCAAGTAGCTATAAATTAATGTTTTCCCTGGAAAGGATCAAATTATACAATGCCTATGAAAGTCTTAGAAATTCTAGTATATAAACATATCAGGAATAAAGTGCACTGCTCTATCTGAAGGATCATTTGGGAAATTTCAAAAATGGATATTCTGGTAAAGTCCTAAATATTAACTCACTATATTTTTGGTTCAAATCATTAGAAATAATACCAGTTCAAAAAAGATACTCTCAGTGATAAAGAACTATTTAGCCCCTTTTCCCACAGAAACGTTTCACTAACATGAAGTTTCAATAACTATATGTGTAAATATGAACTATGTAGTAAATAGTGCTAGACATCCCACAGCCATTACAGTGACACAAACTGAACAAAGTTTTCTAGCAACTCCTAGAACCTAGATATAATGCCTCACCATACAGCCTGGTTAAATGTAGCATGGATTCTGATTTCCAGGGTTATAGTTCAGCTGATTTTTGAAAATCGACACTATTTCCTCAAATGTGTCCATTTCAACCCACTGTTAGGGTAGAGATTTCTCCCATTAGCCTCTATGATACCCTTGGTAGCTAAATATGTTCCTTCCCACTTTCTTGACATTTCCTATAACTACAACAAATCCCTTATTTCATTGGACTGCAGAATTTTTATTATTATTTTTAAATGTGTTTAATTACTTGTTCTCTAAATTATGCTTGAGATAACCCAACAGTGAGCTTAAATATCTTACACTTTACCAAAGGCAATTATAGAATTGCATACATTAATTTGAACAATCAATACAATACCAGAAAAATCAACTCCTGATCTTAATATATATGAGCTAATGTAATTCAGGAGAAAGATCATTATTATTTGCTTTTGTGCATTCAAAGCATTATGGAAATTCCCAAATATAATAATTACCTTTTAAATAGCTGTTTCATTTTGAAAGCACAAAATCTATGATTGAGTTTTTTTCAGATAATCAGTAAAAATTGACAGAGAATACTGCTACTTTTTTCTGTTTCATTTGTCAGAATGTTTTATCACTTCAGCTTTTCATTCTATATTCAGCACATAATTGAATGAAGTGTAGTTTAAAATGAAATCTATTCCCTTTTATGAGAACATTCACTTATTAAAGGTTAAATAAAAGTTGAAGAGCATTTAACTTATCTTGAATACAAATGACTTAGCTTTGACTATTTGAACATTTAAATATTTAATGATCAATTTCCACCACTAACAAAGATTTTCCATATTCCTAAATATATAGGCATATATCTTTTTTAAAAATTAAGTGATTTGGGATTCACATAGGTTTTTTAGTATTTTTAGAATAATTTTAAAACGTAATTTAGATAATCTCTTATTAGTTCAGCAATACTTATGTTCAAATACATACATAAAATGTTAGAAAATCTATTACTCTATTTGGTACTTATGCTATTATAGTTTAGCTAAGTTTATGCAAGATGGTATCTTTTTGTTGTTTTGAAAACTTAACTGAAAAGTAAGATTAATGGGTGAGTTTTAGAATTCCTTAGAAAGAAATAATGGCAACGTTCTTTCATTGGGAGTTAACATTTTATACTATGGGGAATCAAAATCTATTTATCTGTGTATCCTATGAATTTTCCCTGATAACTTTGCATGAAATGGATTTGGGGAAAATGTAATTAATCATATGTATAATAATATGGAAAAATGAATGACATTCACATAGCTGGGTGGTAGAGTAAATTAAAATTGCAGAACTAGTTTTATTGCTGTGCATCTCTTATAATATTGTGGCCTGAAATAATTTTCATATTTAGTCAAACTACTGCAGAAGAGAGCAATAATTAAAACATGTGAATATGTCATCTTTAATTATGCTTAATTTGTGCATTGCCTATAAACATTGTTGAGATGATCTCAGTTGGGATAGAGTAACACATATTTAAAATACTATCCATGATGTCAGAAATTTTGGGCTATAATAGTACTTATGACATAGACAGTATTTACTCACTAGTCTCGATTAGAGAGGAAACATATCAGAATATCAATTAACAATGTGAGAGTTAAGAAATTTTCATTGCTCAACAGCAAAGAATCACCTCTTATATTGATATAGAAGAATTTTTTCACTGATTAATATAAAATTACTTTGTGTTAACATGACAGTTCCTTTTTAAGAACTCAAAAGTCTTGCTGTTTTGTCATTTCAGTAATCTTGTGAAGAGTACATAGGGAAATTTTAAATGTGTAGATTTCAACATTTTTGTCGATAAGTGACTTAGAATCAGAGCCAGTGCTCAAAGGAAACTTAAACATTATCATGGCTGTTATTCTCTCTCAACTTCTCCAGTGATGGGCATTCATTCTCTGTTTAAATATGAATTATGATAGGGAAATTACTTCTCTATAAGGCTGTTCATTCAGTTGTGATTTGAGAGTGATTATAATTACTCTATTAAAATCTCTCTATTGAGACATTATCTACCTCTTCATGTTTTTTCACCCATTGATCTTAACTTTGACTTCCAGGGTCATACAAATAAGATTCACCCCCTAAGCCTCTTTAGAAGCTCTGTGCTCTGGTGGAAAGAGAACTGGACTATAACATGGCTCCCTTAGGGTCAGCTCCAGTTTCACCATTTTCAGCCAGGGGACGTTAGGCAAGCAGCACCTTTGTACCTCCATTTCTTCATCTGTAGACTAAGAGTAACGACGCACGCCTACTCTCCCTTCCTAAGTTACACAGCTACTGTGAAAATTAAAAAAAAAAATAGCATATGGAAGCTTTTCCTGAAATATAAAATACTAAGCAAATAGGTTATTTCTACTTGCATTAATAGCTCTTCAACTATCATGTTACTCTCTAAATCTTCCCATCTTTAGAGCAAGTATTTCAAGTATCCTTACCTATACATCTATGGTTTGCATTTATGTTTCTTCATCATTCTAGGGTCTTTCATTAGTCAGTATTTCCTTCTTTCTTTTTCTTTTCTTAAAAATATTTTTAAAATATTTATTTATTTTTGAAAGACAGAAACAGAATGCAAGTCAGGGAGGGCAGAGAGAGAAGGAGATACAGAATCCGAAGCAGGCTCCGAGCTGTCAGCACCGAACCTGACGCAGGTCTTGAACCCATGAAGCATGAGATCATGACCTGAGCCAAAGTCAGTTGCCCAACCAACTGAACCACCCAAGTGCCCCTCTTTTTTTCCCAAGAAATTTTATTCTATGCTTTGAAAGGGCTAAATCCTTATTCTTAGAACCCTCGAATATACCCATACCAGCCCAACCAAGGAAAGTTCTGAGTTTTTTCTTTACACAGCAGGTCTTCAGACTGGCTGTTTATTTGCTGTAATTTTGGGGTCTCTGGGAAGCTTTTGACTGAGTCAAAGGCAGCAGGCTTGAAGTACATTCCTTGACCTGGCATATAGATCTGACTGTTTGGTTATGCTTCCACTCATGGCTCAGTCTCCAGTGAGGGTGTCCTTTGAAGAGATGTATATGGGACTTCTTAAAGTAGAAGAGGTAGAAGGGAGAGATATCTGTGGGAGGCAGGATAGTGTACCATTTCAGTCTGGAGCCTTGCTACTAAGAGAGTGATCTGGTGACTAGTAGCATCAGTATCACCTGGAGCCTGTCAGAAATGGGGGATTTCAGGACTCAGCCCAGTCAATATCTCTGTCCCTATGGTTTCCAGAAGGATGACAGTGCTGGGTACTTTATCGTATCTTATCCTCTAATCCTCACAACATGTATTACATCTCAGACAAAGAAAACAAAGCTTAGAGAGTTTGGAAGACATGCTGAAGGTCACACAGTTAGTATGTGGTGGGGGTGTTTTTCTAACTCCTCACATTTAGAACCTGGCATTCTTAATCAGCATGATAACCTGTGCATGCCACAGATGTGGGCTTGTCGTTTATTCTTTCATTCAGTGTTTGTTCATTGACTACATTGTGCTGGATATTGGGGATATAAAGGTTAAGAGGGCAGAGATTCTGTCCTCAAAGAACTCACAGAGTAATAGAGATAAGGAATAGATGATTCTCAAAAATGCAATGTGGTAAATGTCATAATAGAAAAACAATCAACTATTATCCCCATGTCCAGGCACTCTATCTTCACTGAGGCAAAAATGATTATTTTATTTTGTTTAAAAAATTTTCTTGTCAACCAGCACCTGGCTAACCAAGGCATAGCAGTGTTCATGCAGAAGACAGAGTGTCCCTTACCAGGCACATGGTGGAGGGGACTGGTGAATCATGAAGAGAATATAACAAGGTGAGCTGTAATGTGCTTTCACATTTTCAGATTCTATGAGCTTGAGCTAGAGTCAAATAAATCCTGAAGTCATATTTACCTAAACTAATATTCCACAACCCTACACACCTGCAGTAGATTGTTTAGAAGCTAAGTGCAAAATCTGACATTTTTCCCTTATAAAATTCCTTCCTGTCAGATGTAGTTTGATGTGCTTTTGGAAACTGCTTTTATTATCCAGCATGACTGCTCTCAAGTCCAACCTTGTGTCTTCTGTAAATGTTATCTGCATGCCCTCTCTGTCCTCATTCATTCAACAGAATTTATTAAGCATTCACTCTGGGCCAGGTGCCATGTTGATGCAGGTAGTTGACAGCCTCTCAAATCAGCCATGATCGAAAGATGCACAGGGATCAAGGGGGACACAGAGAAGGTGGTGCCCGATCAAGGCTGAGCATGAAAATGGGGCAAAGAAGGAAGTCTGCTTGACGTGGTCTTGAGATACATGCAGAAGTGGGAAAGGGGTGAAGCAGAGGAGAAGCTTGTGCACAGTGAGGAGTGTGGGGAGAGTGGTATCTAAGCAAGTGTGGATTGACTCAGTAGGGCTATCGAATGGGATTATAAGGGATAGGTAGTGTGAATGATGCTGGATTGGTCTTTCTAGAGCCACTGAATGGAGAGCACCCAGCAAACTGCTATTGAGAACTCACCCCAGACTCCCGCCGATGAGCCTTTTTGTGAGTTAGACCTGGTCTTTCAGCCAACAGAGTATACTGTTTTCTCATCCTCAGTGCTGTAGTATGGGTCAAGGAGAGGGGAAGAAAAGGAGAAGAAAAAAGGATGAACAAGAGGAGAAGAAGGACAAGGAAAACAAAAGGGACTTCTGACTATACAGTGTAAAATTGCAAAACCACAAGGGAAGAACTTCAGGCAGTAGAAAGAGCATACCTTAACTGTCAAAATAGGAGAATTATCCGGAAGGATGCCAAACTCTTAATCTTGAAGCGACAGCTAAATTCTGCTTCTAAAAAGCCTTACACATTTGTATATGTTTATTTAAAATTAGGTAAGAAACTAGAAACAGATCCATTATGGCAATACATCTACCCCAAGGTAGAAACAAATTCTAAAGATATTCTCTTTTATAGGTGATGTTACTTAAATGACAAGATTATCCGATAGCCAGTCCTGTGCTAAGCCAGTTAATTTCTTTTTTTGATAAAGAGTTATGGGAAAATCTTTAGAAAATGTGTGAAGAAAGCTAGAGACATTTTTTAACATTGACCATTTATCTTAAATTCATTAAATGCTATGTATCTCTAGCAATAAATTGTCACCAAGGCATCTTGGTTTATTTAAGTTTTCCAAGCATTGTGGCAATTAAATAGAACCAAAATTGATTGGATAGTAGTTTAGCCACCTCAGCAGGTTCATAATGAATCTGGCTTCTACCACTACATGACCTGCCCCCAATTTTTTTCAATAGAAATTCAAAGGCTACAGGACTTCCTTATCTCTTACATATTTGATTCTTAGTAATGATTCACCCTCCAGTTAATAGCGATATACTTGGCACATTATATCATAAAGACATATATATGTTATGTACGTGTGTGTGTGAAGAGAGAAAGAGAGAGGGAGAGATTATTTTTTCATCTTGAATATGGACATGGATGTTTTATCTCGCTGTCTAAATTTCAAATTATGGGAAATTGGGCAAACACCCTGGACAGTGTTAGGCCTTTCTCTGACTAAACATCAAGCCAGAAAAGTCTGTGCAAAGTACTTATGCAGTGAACTTGAAGTTCTCTTTCTGTAATTAGCTCACACAATGGCAGAGCCAGATGTGATCAACCATATCCTTTTCCATGAAGCCTTCCCCTGAAACTGGAGGGGATATGTCTTATGAACCTTTGCCTTCTCGCTAGCAGTTCACAGACCCATTGCTACCCCATCTTCTCTCTGCTGTTCTCTGGTCCAGGTGCCATCGTTCCTGAACCACAAGTTTAGATTCATTTTAGCTGGCCTTTTGTTACATAAAAAAAATAAATAAAAAAATACATAAAACAGATGTACAGCGACTCTGCCTTGTCCTGATAATTCTATTTCCAATGGCCTCTTAAATTTTTTTTAAAAAAAGCACACTTTCTTCTATATTCTGTTTTCATGAGTTGCTATGTCCCACATTGCTACCTTCTTGTGCACATTCTACTGATAAGTTTTCCTTTATTGTTTTGACATTTTATGTGCATAGGTACTTCGCACTGATCCATATACTTTTCACAGAGATATATAAGAAAACATTAAGATATATAGAGACAGCAAACATCACTAGCTTGATGCATTTTGCACATTTGGAAGATTTAACTCCTAATCTCAACTTCTTCCCCATCAGAGGATACTGGAGACATCTGATCATTTCATCTTCTGTTTTTAAAGAATCAGCACAATGGAATCTCCCTCAGTCTCTCTTTTTTCTGGGTTAACTTTTTATTTTCTTTCCTTTTATCTAAATTGCCTGGCATGCACGTACCCCTCTGTAGATCTCCATCCATGCCATATCTGAATGCCACATCCTTTCTGTGTCCCCACTGCACCCTAAATGCACAACATTTAGCACCTGTTATGCTTTCCTACCCAAAGAGTGAGCATTATTCTCACTTGCTTTCCTATCCTAATGGCCTATGTAATGGCACAGTGGCTAGCATGTAATATAACTATAATGCATCCTTACCGAATAAATGGATAAATTTTTTCATTCTCAACTGGGCTGGGCTTGTATATAGATTCAAATTTATCCTGAGTCAATTCAGGAGAGCACCTACTATATTTCTACCCCATGCACTGTATATTAGACCTCATGAATGCCATCTGGCCTAACTTTGTAATGCAGAATCCTCCACAGGGCAAATGACAAGCATGTTCCCTTTCATTCACATGAGTTTAGTTTCCACAAACTATAGAGTATGGATTTTCACATATATTCAGCCATTTTTTTTCATGAGAGACAGATTTTTTGGTGTTTCAACTGTGATTAACAGTAAAATGGATAGTCAAATATTTTACTTAGAATTGATAAAAACAAGTGTGTACTCTGTATAGCACATGGAAGCAGGAGAGTATAAAAGAATAGGATCTGGAATTGGGCTGGAATCTTTATTGCATCCTTTATTAGTCATGCGATTGTTGTGAGCTGAATTATGTCCCCCTAAAATTCATATTTGAAGCCCTAACCCCTCTTGTGACTGTATATAGAGACAGCGTCTTTAAAAAAGGTAATTGAAGTCAAATGAGGTCATAAGGATGGGCCCTAATCCAATAGGACCTATGTCCTTATAAGAAGAAGGGCTACCAGAATGCACTCTCTCTGCACACATAAGGACAGGCCATGTGAGGACACAGAGAGAAGGCAGCCATCTACAAGTCAGGAAAAGAGACCTCGTCAGAAACCAACCCAGCTGGCCACTCAATCTTGGCCTTCTAGCCTCCAGAACTGTGATAAAATCAATTTCTGTTGTTTAATCCCCCAGTCTGTGATATACTGTTATTATCCTGAGCAGACTAATGCAGTAAAAATTAAAATCAGATTACATTTTTTGATCCTTAGGTTTTTTCTTTCTTTTAATTGCAAAGTGGGTATGATAATACCATAGCATATGTCATAGAACTGCAGGGAAGAGATAATCAGATGATACATCTGGCACTTAAAACAGTGCCGGATACATTGTAAGTGCTCGGAAACCATTAGCTATTATTATTACTTCAGGCAAAATCATCCACCGTGACCTATATTCTTAAGACTGACACAAAGAGTCATTGACTCACATTTGATATAATTAGGTCGGCAGTATTTAGCCAATAAGAATTCTGTGAAGTCCTGGTCAATCTAAGTATGCACATACACAGTTTAGTCATCCTTGCTAACTAGGGAAACTCCAAGTATGCTGTAGTAATAACCGATGAGGGACTTTATAGGCACGTTAACCAATTAAAAAGACAATTTACCATGACTGGGAAGAAATTATTATTAATTAGTAATAAATTAGTAAGGTTACAACCATACAAAAAATGAGGGAAAAAGATGAAAAAGGCAAAGAATCAGATTTTGCAAAGAATGTCAGTCAGAAGACTCAGTTTGCAAAACGTTAATAACAGGTGACTTTAGAAAAATTCACCTTGCCTCATGCATAATTGTCACCAAGTTCTCTTCGTATAGAGCTGCCTCTGCTTCCTTATGATCCCTGCCTTCATTTCTATACTGAACTTATTATATTGGAGATGGACTCTCTCTGATGGATAGCCACATATACTAGATAGCCCCATTCACTTTAATTTCTCCCTCTCTGCTACTTACCTTGGTATATAATGTCCTCAAAGCTCATCTGGAGTATCTTTCTGTTTTTTTTTTGTTTTTTTTTTTTTTTTGTTTTTTGCAAAATCACCATCTATTGAAAGCTTTTATTCTTGATATAACTATAAGAAACTTCCCTTCATCTCCTCCAGGTCTTAGCTAATTCCTGCATCTCTGTGGTTCCTTGAAGTGCCCTGTGTTCAGGCCTTTATAACTCCGCCTGTGCAGTAGTATTGCTGCAACATGAGTTGGTGTTGGCATTGATCACTTCCTCCACTTCCTACTGCCCCCACCCCCCTTTCTCCTTTTTAGCACATCATGGCTGACAATGTCTTGTTTCAAGTGACTGGTCACTTCTACCTTTCTTCCAAGGTGACTTAAAACAACCAAATGATCTGCTCTCAAAAGCTTTGCTGAAAGAAGTTCTAAGGTCATTCAGTTCACCCACTCATTCCTTCCTCAGATCAACAAATGAACTGTGTTCACATTATGAACTTTGATGTCTACAGTTAAATCACATGACTTTTCCTTTTCAGAAGTATATCAGTGACATTCCTCTCTAAGCATTTCTTTTTCTTAAAGTAGCTCAGTAAAAAGCACTTTTTTTCCCCACAGTTACTCATTAAAGTCAATGTTGCTTCCACAACAACATCCACCTTCGTTTCATCTTCTTGAACAAGACTATGACACATCTGTCCTTTGACTTTCCTTTTTTCTTGTTTTCCCTCCTCCTCCTCCTCCTCCTCCTCCTCCTTCTTCAAAAAATCTGATCATGTCTGTATTGGTGCCACCTATTTACTGAGTCATCGTTCTTTTCATTTTTTGACTTATTAACTTTTCCCCTAAATGTCTCTCCATTAATTATATCTGCAAGCAGGAGCATCCTTTTCACTCCTTATAACTTTATATCTTTTTAAGTTGCCCACAGGTCTCTAGAATCTTGAAATGGAATAAGGCTCACTTATCCTTCATTATATCTCATATTTTAAATGTTACTAATTTCTAAGAGAATATTCCACATTCTTAGTCTTTGTTCAATATTATGTTATTGTGGGCAATTCTAAATATTTGGGTTTATGGTTCAATTGTTTTTAATTACTTCCCAATGCATTCCTTATTTTTATAAAGGCACTTAAATTCTTCATTTAACATTACCCATCTTAATAAATTCAGAGATGGTGCCAAATTATCGAACATGTCTTTCTTTTTATATTTCTTTTGGGAAATATAAATCAACTTTCACATATTTGATCTTCCCCAACTTACTTTGTATCTTCAACCCTATATTTCATGAACAAAGTCACGTGTCTTTTAACCATATTCATCACAAGAGTAAAGAAAAATAAATCTGTGACTCATCCTTTGAGAAAACGTTTTGTTGTTGTTTTTCTGTTTTTGTTTTTTAGGAAGAAATTCTCATTCTCCTCATTCCTACATTTTAATGACAGGATTTTCAATCCACTCACTAAGAGAAGAATATATAGAAGAAAACTTTCTATACTGAACTTCTTGTTAAATTGGAGAAAAATTGCAGCTAATTCACAGAATCTCACTGTGGGGAGAGGAGTGATCCATTTGCGTGGTGACACTGGGGACTGGGGAGAGCTTGAGATCTATCTACTGAGCCCTGGGAGCCCGGGCTATGGCTGGACTGAAAACCATTTTTACCCCTTTGGACTTGTTGGCTCTCAGATCATGAGCTGCTGCTGCTGCTTCTTTACTTTTCTCCATAAGATGAACATGAGAGGCATGCTCTCCTGTCGGGGGTGGGGGGGTGAAGGGAGGGGAGCAGGAAGCACATTGTTCTCTAGCTTCTCTGACAGGCCTGGTATTTAAGTGTGGGAGGTAGGTGACCCCAGGCTTGAGCTCGGTGAGGGCTGTGGGAGAGACTCCACTATATTCTTTAGCCATAATAATAAGCTTGTGTCAATGAAAGCTTACAAATTAGCCAGTTATCTCTTTTGTTTGTGAGCATGCATTATCAGCCAGCATTCTGGACTTGAAGAGGGACATGTGGTAGTATTGGACACCAAACCGTGTTTGGCTGTGTGTGTGTGTGTGTGTGTGTGTGTGTGTGTGTGCGCGCGCGCGCGCATATGTGTGATTTGCATATATTCTTAAGTTTTAAATGACTTTAGATTGATAAAACATTTGCAGAATAGTACATGGAGTTCCCATTTATCCTTACCTAGCATCTCTTAATTTAATATCTTGCCATAACAGTGATGCATTTATCAAAGCTAAGATAGTAACACTGGTACTATACTATTACCTAAACAACAGACTTAATATCACTAATGCCCTTATTCTGTCCCAGTATCCTATCCAATATTCCACACTGCATTAGTTATTATGTCTTCTTAGTTGCCTCTGATCTGTGATGGTTTCTCTGTCTTTCCTTGGCCTTCATGACCTTGCTGCTTTTGAAGAGTTCTGTTCAGGAGTTTTGTAGAATGTCTCTCATTTTGAGTTTGTCTGATGTTTGTTCCTATTGCTGGGGATATTAATCTTGATCACTTAATTACCAAGATGATTTCTGCCAGGCTTCCCTACCTTGTAATTAACAAATACTGGGAAGAAGACATTTCAGGGTTATGCAAACATTTCTGTTTCTCCATAAACTTTTGCTCACTTACTTTAACATTTATTGGTTGATCATAGCAGTTATTACTGTGATGTTCTATAGGTGTTTTCTATTTTCCTCATTTTCTATATTTATTTATAGGAATTCTTATGTGAGGAACAATTATCTCTTCTGCCCCATTAATTTGTTGACTCATTTATTTATGTCAGTATATAATCATGTATACTTATTTTCTTAGTTCTAATCCAATTCTATCACTTTTTGGCCATTGGAAACTATTTCAGTTGGCTACTGTGTCCTTTTGACATGCTATCATCTTTTGAAAAGAAGCTATTTTAATTTAGAGCAACTTTAGATTTGAAGAGAAATTACAGAGATACACAGATAGTAGAGTGAGTTTATTTTTTGGACATTCCCCCCACCCCCAATAAGTGAGTCATTTCCTTGGCCCAAAGGTAGATACCTTCCTATTGCATGTTTGTTTTTAATACTTTATTGTCAAGTTGGTTTCCATATAACACCCAGTGCTCATCCCCACAAGTGCCCTCCTCCATGCCCATCACCTCCCTCCTCCCCCACACCCATCAGCCCTCAGTTTGTTCTCAGCATTCAAGAGTCTCTCATGGTTTGCCTCCTTCCCTCTCCCCCACTATTTCCCCCCTTCTTCTCCCCCATGGTCCTCTGTTAAGTTCCTCCTAATCCTCCTATACGTGCAAACTTATGGTATCTCTCCTTCTCTGCCTGACTTATTTCACACAGCATAACACCCTCAAGTTCCATCCATGTTGCTACACATGGCCAGATTGAGTGAGTTCTTATACAGAATACCTTTAACCCTACTTTCCTCATTGTCAGCATCTTACATTGCCATGGTACGCTTGTCAAAACTAAAAAACCTATTGGTAGGTTACCAATCCAAATAAAAACTAGAGTAGGTTTTTATTTGGATTTCATCAGTTTTTATCTTTAACGTCCTCTTTTTGTTTCAGGATCAAGTCTCATGTACCTCATTGCATCAGTTCTCATGTCTCCGAGTCTCCTCTGTTCTGTGACAGTTTCTTCACCTTTTCTGTTTTTCATGACCTTGACAGTACTGAGGAGTACTGATCTGGTATTCTGCAGCATGACTCCCATTCTGGGTCTGTCTGATATTTTTCTCATGATTAGAATGAGTTATGGGGTTTTGGAAACAATACCATGGAGGGTGAAATGCCCTTCTCATCACATCACATCAAAGGGTACATGACATCTGCATAAAAGTACTCTAATGATGTTAACCTTTGTCAGCTGGCTAAAGTGGTATTTGCCAGGTTTCTCCTTCTCTATTCTATGGAAGTAAATCACTAACCATAGCCCACCCTCGGGGAAGGTGGACTTAGAATTAAAATGGTCCTCTGAGAGAGGGAGTATCTCTATGTGTTATTTAGAATTTTTCTATAAGGAATACTTCTCTCCCCCCATCAGCTTTTGCACTAAGAATACATCCAGTTTCTCTTCTCTGAGAGTCCTAGAGACCACAGTTCCAGCTTTTTGTGTTCTTATCTCTGTGATTTATTTCTCTTGAGTGTCCTTCCTCCAGGTGTGTGCTTCATTAGTGCTTCATGGTTTCTTTGGAACTGCATTTCCTTCCCCTCTGGCTCAGGTCTTTCTCTAGTTTCAGGCCCTAATGAGATGCCTGGGCTCTGTTACATGTGGCGGCCGTCTCTGTCTCTACAGGGCTGCTGCTGGCTTCTCTTTACCGCTATGATATCTGTAGATTCCTTGTGTCTTTGTCCCTAATCTGAGCATTTCAATCCCAGACAGAAGAGTCTCTGCTGACCAAGCTCACCTAGCATTGCTGGCCATGGTTTTTTGTTTTCATTTTTGCCCCAGATGTTGTTTTTCTCTACCTCCTTTGTTTTCCTTCCCTCTCCACCCACTCTACTGTCTGGAGATCAATGTATTTATTTTCTCCTCTCTTTTCTGGGTGCCCCAAGGTATCCTCTTAATTCATTGTGGGTAGATGCTACCCGCTCAATTGTTGGATGCCCCCTTTCATCATGGTGACCTAGCTCCCGCCCAGTGCTGCTTGTTTTTCTTAGTTTATTGTGTGTCAGGTTGAGGCTTCTTTTTCTACACACAGCTTATATACAGTTTACTTTGTATGACAGTTTTGTTCTTGTCTCCAGAGTCACATAACAATAATTTTAATAATTCTGTCAGTAAAAGTACCTGTCATTCATCTGTGCCAAGCACTGTGCTATCTGCTTTATATTCACAGACTTACTAGATTCTCACAAGATGTTGTTATCATATCTATTTAAAAATTTTTTTTAATGTTTTATTTATTTTTGAAAAGAGAGATAGAGACAGCATGAGCAGGGGAGGGTCAGAGAGAGAGGGAGACACAGAATCCGAAGACAGGCTCCAGACTCTGAGCTGGCTGTCAGCACAGAACCTGACGTGGGGCTTGAACCCACCAACCGTGAGATCATGACCTGAGCTGGTCGGATGCGTAACCAACTGAGCCACCCAGGCACCCCTTTATCATATTCATTTTATAGATGGGAAAGTAAGACTCAGAAGGGTAAATAACTTGCTACTTTCACAGAGTTAATTTTAGATTCCCAACGCCATTTTTACTTACTGTGTAATTTGATTACTTCACTCATTATCCAGATTAATCTTGAGCTTTCTCATGGCACATCTTTGGCTCTCTGGATAGCATTTGAAGCTGTGATGATGTTTAAATTGAAAGCACCCTTGTTTATGCGTAAATGTATTTTCCTCATGCTGTAAAATTTGAAGCTTCCATCAAAACACTGAACTTGAATAATAATGAATGACTGTGTTACATAATCCTCTTAACTCTTTGTGGAAGGCACAGTATTATCCCCATTATGTATATAAGAAATTGATTTTAAACAATTTTAGTAATCTGCTGGACATAATTACACAAACAAGTTAGTGTCCAAACTAGAATTTGAACTCAGGTAATCCAACTAGAAGGCCATGCTCTAAACTAACTCTCCATATCCTGCATTTCTAGGGGCTAATCCTAGCTATTATTAGCTATTAGCTTGTATTGCTCTCCCTTAGTTACCTTGTGCATACCTTCTCTATTTCCTTAGTCTTAACGGAGAATTATCATATGGGAAATAAAATTTTCAGTGGGTTACCAAGGTTAAATGAAGCATTTCATTTAGAAACCATCATTTAATGTATTCTCAGACTATGATATCATATTTATCTCCAGGCCATTGAGAACAGTTAGTCATAATGGAACATTAAGGTTTTAAACAGGTATTAGTCACAAAAGAAAAGATATCATAGCATCCTGTTTTGATTCACAGATTCCAGGTAATAGAAAACAGTCATGTTAAGCACAATAGACTCATTTCTAAGTGATACAGTTTTACAGATTTTCAAGTATTAGTAATTTATGGTATGCTTTCTCTTGTTAACCATTTTGAAATTTCATTACTGCAAGTTTTAAGGGATGATCAAAACCTTGCTTTTGTTTGGAATATCACTGTGTTCAACATCAGGTTTAATTGAGCCAGAGCTTAGAACTTGGAAATCTTTGAGATTACAGATACGTTCATTATTAAAGAATTGATTATAATAGGATTTAACCTGTTACAACTAACTGACAATTATTCAGCAATTTCAGTTGAATGGAAAGCCATCCATATGAAAAAATAAACCCACTTAGATTCCAAAAGAAGCACAGTGAATTAGAGAATTTGAAAAAGTAAAAATCTACAGAAGGGGAGGTGAATACTTTTTTCCTACAGTCTGCTTTTGAATTACTACAGTTAAGGTATTTAATAGAAAAAAAAGGATAATGACAAAATGACGGAAATATCAAGTGTGGGCAATACATTACTCTCTAAAAACCTTCTGAATGATCACTCTCCCATCAAAAAAATGAAGGCCTCAAACTATCTCCCACAGCTGTTAGCTCTTCCACTAACTACAGTGAAATATGCAGGTATCTTTATCTCAGGCTCTGTATACTCTTCTCTTCAACTCCCTTTATTCTAGGATATTGCCACTCAACATTGGTCCCACAATGTAAAAATTGTAATTTCTGGAAATAGACAAGGCAACAGTTTTATCTCCCAGACTATTCTTTGTAATGACTCCATTACTATTATTGACCTCTTTACTATCAACTGTGGTCATGTGTCTCCTGGTTGCCGAGAGATGCAAAATATTTTTAGTTGTTATTTTTTGAATTATGGCTAAACCTGCATGGTATGAAATCCAAGGAGTACAAGCCACTATACATTACAAAGGAGCTCTTCCTACCTCGGCCCTTTATGCCAGTTCCCCTCCAGAGGCAACTACTGCTGCCAGTTTCTTATATATGCTTCCAGAGGTATTTGGCTTTTTTCCACAAGTGGTAGCAATGCAAACAAAGTGATGTGCAGCCCTTCTGGGGAAAAAAAAGCTTTATTTAGATGTCATTTGCACAGTTACAATTCATCTATTTTTAAGGGAGCATTTGATGATTCTTAGTAAGTGTGGAGTTATATGACCACTGCCACAGTCTAATTTTTATTTTTATTTTTAGGGTTTTTATTATTATTATTCTTTTTGAGAGAGAGAGGACCTGCGAGAGAGAGACAGAGCTGGGGAGGCGCAGAGAGAGAAGGAGACAAGACACAGAATCTGAAGCAGGCTCCAGGCTTTGAGCTCTCAGCATAGAGCCTGATGTGGGGCTCAAACTCATGAAACTACGAGATCATGACCTCACCCGAAGTTGGATGCTTAACCCACTGAACCACCCAGGCACCCCAACACAGTCCAATTTTTAGAACATTTATATCACTGGTAAAGATCCCTGTAACCATGTGCAATTATTGCCTGTTCACATCCCAGCCTTAAGAAACCACTAATCTACTTTCTTTATAGACTGGCCTTTCTGGACATTTTGTATAAATGCAATCATATAATATATATGGTCTTTTGTGACTGGCTTCTTTCACTTAGCCCAGTGTTTTTAAGATTCATATACATTGTGGCCTATAATAGTACTTTATTTTTTTTTATTGCCAAGAAGTAGTCCATTGTATGTGTGTACTACATGTGGTTTATCCATTAATTGATTTATTGCCATTTGGCTTGTTTCCATGTTTTGACTTTTATGAATAACATTGTTATGAATGTTCACACACAAGTCTTTGTGTGAACATATGTTTTCATTTCTCTCTAGTAGATATGAAGGAGTGGAATTCCTGGGATGTATGGCAAATTTATGTATAACATTTTATGGAACTGCCAAGCTGTTTCCAAAATGCCTGTAACACTTTTCATTCCCTAAAACAAGTAAAGTGTTAACACAATTGACCTGGATTCTCAGAGCCTGCACATTCCCAAGAAAGATCTATTGGTAAGACTGACCCTTCACTTGGCTCTTGAGAAGTGAACTCTTGAGTTCTTGGAATATTCTACCTGATACAGGTGTTTATATATGCCCCCCTACCTTGTGCCATGGATTTGATTAACTGTGATTTGTGGAGAACAACTGCTTTGACTCAGAGAGGCTGGAGTGTGAATAGCTGAGGTCAGGGGCAGAGATGTGGCATGCTTGCATAGCTGATCCCCCATAAAAGTCCTGGACACCAAGGTTCATGTAAGCTTCTGTGGCTGAATGCACCTTTCATTGCTGAAAGAATTATGTGTGTCCATGTGACCACTTGGAGAGAACACCTGGAAGCTTGAACTTGGTTTCTCCTGGACTTCACCCACATGTCTTTTCCTTTTGCTGATTTTAATCTATATTCTTTCACTGTAATAAACAGTAATCATGCATATAACAGCTTTTCTTAGTCCTGAGAGTGCTGCTAGTGAATTATCAAGGTTGAGGATAGGTTCAGGGATCCCCAACTTACAAATCCTTTCCCATTTTTCTATTCTGTGTTTCATCTTATTGCTATTGTATCATAATTAGAAAGGTCTTTCCTGGCCTGATTTTTTGTTAAATTTTTATATATGTTTTGTATATTTACTTTTAAATCTTTGATCCATCAAGAATCTATTTTGAGGGCACCTGGGCAGTTCAGTGGATTAAGCTTCTGACTTTGGCTCAGGTCATGATCTCACAGCTTGTGAGTTCAAGCCCCGTGTCAGGCTCTGTGCTGACAGCTCAGAGCCTGGAGCCTGCTTATGATTCTGTGTCTCCCTCTCTCTCTCTCTCTGTCCCTCCCCCACTTGCACACTCCCTCTCAAAAATCAATAAACATTAAAAAAGTTTAAGAAAAAGAATCTATTTTGGTGTAAGGTATGATGTAGAGATCTAAATTAATTGTTTTCAGTATGGTTAATCATTATTCCAATATTACGTACTGATTAATTTATCTTCTCTCCTCTAATTTGATATGCCTTCTACTTGCTACAATAATTTTTAAATTTTTGGAATTTCTTTTTGTTCCATTGATCTGTTTGACCATTCATGCCAAACTCTTAATATTTTACTTTATAGTAAGTTTCAGCATTTTGAAGGGCTAGTTCTCCCTCTCCTACGCTTATTACTTTTGTGTTTCAGAAATGTCCTGATTATTCCTACTTTTTAAGTTTTTAAAAAATTTAACTTTTATTTGTATAGCTCCAAAACACTTGCCATGGGCATTATAGTTTAAATTGTATTAAATTTATAGATTCGATCACCAAGATATTGAATCTTTCTACTTGAATCAATTGCATGCTTTTCATTTGTGCAGATTTTTTTTTTTTACTTTCAGAGGTGTTTTATATTTTATTTTATACAGCACTTGAACATCTTTAGCTAAGTTCATTTTCATCTCCTTTGTTGTCTTATCGTTCCACCATGCAGGTAAATTATATATTGTGTCCTTGATTTATAGAAGCAATTGCTTTATTTAGGCTTTCTCTTTTTGACCACATACTTCATTGCCCATCTAATATATGGCAATATTATTCTAATAAGTATTCTTCTTTTGTAATTTTTTTGTTTCTTCACTCATTTTTTCCCCTCGAAGGATATTTATATAGATTCTGTTCTACTCTTCAATGAGATGGTTTCTTACTGGTTATTTTCAGGAGCGTTACTGAAGGGTGTGTGGCAAAAGGACCTGTGACATCATGTTTGGTGTGTGCTGGATTCTTTTAGTTTATATCTTCTGCCATGACAGCTAAGGTGATCTTGGGGTTGCTAACAATGCAGAATGTTTCCCTTTCACCTGGGCTTAGTGACAGTTTCTTACAAATATGGTTTATCTGTGTGATTATTCATTTCCTACATCTCACGTCGCTCCAAGGTCTTTCTTAACTAGGTTTGATGACTGCTGCAGCCAGTGAACACACATATTCTTATTGTACAATTGTCTTGGATTACTGTGGGCAATTGTGCTTTGCCATATTTTCTGAGACCTACAATATGGTCGCCCTCTCTCAGCATCTTCCCACAATCCTATTTGACTTTCCTCATATAATATGATTTAGAATTCATGACGTCTTCAACTTTCAGAGACGGTGGAGTTTTCACTTTTACTTCAGGTTATTCATCCAAGCTCTCTTTGGCCAATAAAAAGAACTGAAATAAGTTATCTTAACCTACTTCCAGTAATTTCTTCTCTGGACCTTAATGTAATCTCTAACTTTTGACCATCGGTAAGTAATCCATGTCCATTTCTCAAAACATATAGCACACTTAACTGTCATCTGAGATATCTGAAAACCCTTGGGCTCTAGTTCCTTCTTCTTAAATAACACATGATTCTTCTTAAAGTAGCACATGTCATTTTATCACACCATTGGCCAAAGCAAGTAAGGCTACTAGTCTCTATTTTAATGGGGGAGATACTGTAATCCTCCTCCAGGCAAAAGAAGAGGAGACAGATATTGGTGAGTAGTAATACAATATGGCATTTAACAAGCACTTTGTCAATATTTGCTATGTTCCAAACATATTCAAGGATATTTCACAAAGAATTCTAATATTCCAAGGAAACTCCAAGGTGCAGGATTATATTACCTTTGAGGTTCCACACAATACTAAAATTTTCTGAACTATTTTTATTAATTACATCAGATTATTTTCCTAGTTTTAGTACACTTATAGAATAAGTTTGATGGAAAGGGGCAGTAATATTTTAGAAGTTGGTTCACTTTAAGAGAGGGTAGAAATGATGGTAATATGGAAAAGGGATGCCACAACCAGAGGACTGCATAATGCAGATGTTGGGTGTTCCTCATCCTCCAGTTTCTCCATCCACATGTACTGCGTGTTTTATCCTGTGTGGACCCTAAATGAGAATCCATCACTTCTAGTGTCCTTCCATTAATCCATTTGGGCTGCCATAACAAAATATAACAGACTGTGTAGCTTACAAACAACAGATATTTATTTTTCACAGTTCTGGAGGCAGAGAAGTCCAAGATTACGGTGCCAGCATGGTCATGTTTCGGTGAGGGCTTCCTTCCTGGTTCATAGCCACCACCTTCTTGCTGGGTCCTCACGTGGTTAGAAGTGGCTAAGGAGTTCTGGGGGATGGGGGGGGTCTCTTCTACAAGAGTATTAATACCTCATGACATAGCCACCTCTCAAAGGCCTCACCTCCTAATACCATTACATTGGGCATTAGAATTTCAACATATGAATTTGGTGGGGAGACATTCAAATTCAGGCCATAGCATCTCAAAACCCTTATAGGGTTTTAGAGTAAATTTTCTTGAAGGAAGCAGAAGAGGGTCTTTACATTATATACTTCAACCAACTAATGAACAACCACTAACATGCATTTGTTTTCTCCCAACACTCTCTTTGGAACTTCATTCTCTGGCTATTTCATTGCTCAGAACCCAAGCTTATTAGGTCTCTATCTTTCTTTATTTCACTTTTCTCTTCTCCTTCTTAGGAACATTTTATCTCTTTGACTTATGCATAGGATATGAATAATTCTTGTTTGCTACAGTTCCCCACACGTGGAGATTTGCCTTATAGTGACTCCTCAGTGTATTTCCTCCTAACACAAACAATGGTTCTCTAGAAAGTGTTTGGTGAATAATCTCTTTTATCCTTGTTGCATTAGTAAGGATGCTCTTAGGAAGCACATGAGAGGAGAGGGACTAGATACAGAAGCTGAGACAAGATCAAATGTAATTGCTACCTTTTGCAGAGGTGTCCATGCCCATTCTAACATGCCAATAAGCATGTACATTTTTTACTTAGTCCTACCAGAACCCTATGTATTCAATGCAAAGACACATGGTAATTGAGTGTCTTAATATTTCTGTGGTAAAATCTTGATTAGAAAGAGCAAGCAAGAACCCCAGCTCCACTAAAACAAACAAACAATAATAATACTCCTGTCGTAATGTAAGGATCAAAAGATGAATTATAAAAAGCACCTAGAACAATGTTTGATGCTAAGTAGATGCTCAATAAGTAGTGATTGTTGGTATTTTCACATTTGTAAAAAGAAAAAATAACTGTTTTTCTCTACTGACAATTTCTTAAATCTTTTTCCATCATTACCAGATGAGATAGATCCCAAGACATTCATTAAATAAATTAAACTCTCAGTCTTTCTAGGTAAAATGACTATAGGAATTATAGTCCCTCAACTCAACATAATAATTAAACTTTGTTTTTTAAAGGCCTTGACAGTTACAACATGAAGACAAAAGCCATTATTGTCATCAATCACCATAAAAAAATGACAAATGATTAACTGATACGTTGTGGTTTTATAAAAGTAGCACCTACAATGGAATTGAAATAATTTTCATATAACATTGTATCTATCCTTTGACATTCAGAACTTCCTTGCGGTAAGTAGAGTTCATGTGGTTATCTCCAGCATGGGTAAGGAAACCAAGACTCAGACACATGGGTGAAAGCCTTGGGAATCCAAAAGTTGGGCCTTTTTTCTTATTGTAAAATTTTGATTAAATGAAATAATGAATGGGAAAAGCTTCTTAAGTTATGAAAGTATTGTGAAATACAAGTAATTGTGATTATATCTTGGGGTGAATAATCTAATAAATTCTAGACCCTGAAATTTACCATTCCTAGTTCAAACCAGAATATTTAATCCCACTGTGAAAAGCTTCAGAAGGTTGAGCTCTTCCCAAACTATGTTTATCTTGATACTTATTCTAAACTAAGGATCTGCCTTTCTTCTGGGTATATGTAGTGAGGTTGTGGTTAGAAGAGCCCTGGCCTTCAAGACCTTCTCTGGAGGCCTTGGGGAAGTGGGTTATCTAATACCAGGTCCCCAGCAGGAATCAACTAAAAGCCATGTAAGCAGAAAACACATCTAACCCATTAAGCTTTAGGATGTGAATACAAAACTGGACGCTGGATGCTGTGGATCACAAGGTCTCTTCTCCCTAATGCCTCTTGTTCAGAGTGGAACTGAAGAACCTTACAACATGTATCTAGTGCCCTGCTATACTCCTTTCAACTGTGCGATAGATGCATCTCCCTACATATTCATTATTTTTCCAATATTCGGGTTGACACATTAGCTCCATCTCCAAGGTTACAGTCGCTAGTAGCCATTGAATAGTAAAGCATTTCCGAAAGTAACTTGCAAGTTTATTTCACATCATTGTTTTAGTGAAGTTTTGTAGGTCTACTGTTTCTATAGAATTCTTGAAAAATACACAGTGCCTGTTTTCCCTTAGGAAAAGTGTACTCATTTCATTTGTGGAAAGAGTCTAGATTATTTCTAGGTGGGTCTAATCAGCTTTGTATTTCAAAGGATATAACACTTTATAATCTTGGGGGAATATATTTACATAGAGATTTTTAATAAAAATCTCCAATTCCTTTCCATCAATAGACATTTTGAATAATTCTCAATATCTTTCCTATTGACAAAATTGAAGTATCCAATTCAACTTAAAAATAAATCTTATGAAACCAGCTTAAAGACATAAAAGCTCAACATCTATATATGTCTGCCAACTTAAATTTAGTCTTAGCCTAAAAAATTCAAGAGTTTCAAAAGCACTTTTTCTTTTCTATCATGTAGTAGAAGGCGGTGAATGGTCATTTTCCTGAACTAGTAACAGACGGACTGAATTTTCCTCACTACACGCTGTATTGAGAGACCCAGGAGTGAACCAGGTGTTGTTGCTACCTGCATCCTCTCTTCCCATGTCTGAGATGTAGTCTGGAAGAGAAGAGGTCATTAGACTCAAAAAGAGAGCCAGGTGGTATCACACTTCTATATCCCTCATGCAGTTGACATAAGTTTAGAAACTGCCTTTAAGGTTCAGTGGGAAAGAGATTTTCCAACTTCTGCATTATAAGTAGATTATAAGTAATAACAGTTATGGACTGCATTGTGGCCCATTCCTGGCAAATTTATATGTTGCAGTCCTAACCACCCATATCTCAGAATGTGGCTGTATTTGGAGAGGGTCTTTAAAAAGAAAATCAAGTCACTAAGGTGAGCCTTAAACCAATATGACAGGTGTCTTTTATTTTCTTTTTAAGATTTAAAAAAAAATTTATTGTTTATTTTTGAGAGAGAGACAGACAGACAGAGCGTGAGTAGGGGAGGGGCACAGAGAGAGGGAGACACAGAATCCTAAGCAGGCTCCAGGGTCTGAGCTGTTAGAACAAAGCTCCATGCAGGGCTTGAACCCACTAACTGTGAGATCATGACCTGAGCTGAAGTTGGACACTTAACCAACTAAGCCACCCAGGCACCCCCACAAGTGTCCTTTTAAGAAGAGGAGATTAGGACACAGACACACATGGATGGAAGACAATATGAAGACATAGGGAGAAGCCTATCTACAAGCCAAACAGAGTGGCCTCAGAACAAATCAACCTACTGACACTGATCTTGGACTTCTAGCCTCCAAATTGTGAGAAAATAAAATTTCTGTTGTTTAGGCCACCCAGTCCGTGGTACTTTGTTATGGCAGTCCTAGCAAATGAATACAGTAAAACTAAACACATACACATACATATATAAACACACACACACTTAGGTTACTTTAGAATCCATATGCAGAGTTCCCCCAAATAGTAGACCTTTGATTCTATTATTACTCCTAGCCCCTCACCAAAAGTTGAAAGATGCTGTTCTCTATAATCCACTGGTCAAAGGGCTGAGGAAGGAACAAAGGTTAAAATGCCAGCTCTTACATTGTGATCTCTAGGAGATGACAAACCCTTTGACCCTTTGTTTTTATCTCTGTCTCCCTCCTGGGATGACAATACACAGACTTGGGAGCTATCTATGATTGTTTGATTGTTATGAGGATTATGAGAGAGAGAGAGAGAGAGAGAGAGAGAGGAGATACAGCAGTTCAGGATCCATACTAAGACTTATGTAAATATTTGCCTTATTATTATTTTCATCATCATAGACTTCTTGCAAGAATTCAATAAGACAAAAAGATGTAGACTATAGCCCTTGCAATATCACAGGTGTCCAAAAAATGAAAACTGGTATACTGGTATCGTAGTTAAGAATTTGCTTTGGAATCAGCAAATCTAGATTAGAACGCTGGTTCATTTTGCTTCTTCTTTCCTCCCTCTCCTTCCCTCCCCACAAAGTCTGTTTCTCTCATAGTCTTTTCCATCTTAATTAATGGTGACTCTCATCTTCTTATACTTCAGGCTAAATGTCTTGTTATCATCCTTGATCATTCTTTTCCTTATAAGCCTCGCAAACAATCTGCCATCAAACCCTGTTGATTCTACCTTCAAAATATATCCAGAAATGAAACACCCCCTCCGCCCACCCCGCTGCTAACACCATGGTCCCAACCACTCTTATCTCTCACCTGGTTTATTTCAATAACATCCTGAATAGTTCTATTTCTTTACTTCCCTTCAGTTTGTTCTGAACACAGCGGCAGTAATTCTTTAAAAATACGATGCTCTTCTGCTCAAAACCCTTCAAAGGCTCCTTAAGGTAAGAACCAAACTTACAGTGACCTACTAGGCTTTATATAATTTGCACACTCCTTACCCCCACATTACCTATCTGACCTTATGTTCTACTTCTTCCCCCGACCTCACTCCACTTGGGCAACATTGACCTCATTAGCTGCTTTTGAACAGCAGGATGTTCTTCCCTCAGATGATTCCATACTTCTCTTTTTCACCACCCTCAGGTTTTAACTGCCCTGCAAACCCTATTTAAATCCTCACCCACTGTCTATATCCTCATCTTCCTAGGTCATTTTTTCATAGATTTATAATCTAAAACATTTTACTTTTTACCTTGTTAATTATTATTCTCCACTATAATTGAAGTTCCTTGTGAGAAAGGATTATTATCTCTTGTGTTAACTGCTGTATTGTTACTATTTGGAGAATCCCCAGGTGGTACATAATATGTGCTTAATAAACATGTTTAATGAATGAATAAAAACATTATCTTAAGATACCATTAAGATGAATAAACCGGTGTTTAGACCTACAGACAACAGAAGAATTTTAGGAAATCTAAGGATCTTAAGAAATTCAGCACTGGATTTTATTATTTTCATATATTCTGATACATGTCAATAGTTCAGAAAAGCCCATAAAAGCCAAGAGCCTTTTATGACTTATACTGGAATGTCAATATATAAAATTTTATTGGTTTAACAAGATATTTAGTTATCTTTCTCTGAGGAACCTTCTTCTGTTGTTATCATTTATTTTATATATATATATATATATATATAATCAGAATCTC
>NW_027530683.1:1063123-1065407 GCF_008692635.1 Crocuta crocuta
AATCTCCATATATTTCACCTCACATATATAAATAGCAATAATAATAATGGAATCCATTTGCTGAACACAGTATATTCAGGAAATATACTACCTTATGAAATCATTTCAAAAATGTTTAATCTATTTCCCATTTCAGAAATGAATGGAAAATCAGGGATCTATATGCAGATTTGGAATCCATATCTAAGACTAACTCCAAATCCTGGTTTTTTTCATTACTCTAATGGATTATCTGGTTAGTAGTATAGTTATTCCCTTGGAAAATGTCTAACGTGTTCATCATTATTTGAAATAAAACTCCTAGGAAATCATTTTTACAGCAAGGGTGTATTTAATAGAAAGCTCTGCATTTATTTTTAGAAGCTGTTAACTGTTTCTTACCTAATTTGGGAATAAATCGATAGACAAGGGCTACCTGTGGGTCCAGTTTAACACTACTTCCCATAAATGTTTCTACTTACCCTTAAATGTTCAAAATTGACTGTAAGATAATTCAGTAAGACATAGGATTCCATAGACTTTGTGTAATTAGGAATTTGTCCAGGTTTTGTCCTTGGTTCCTGGGAGTTGACCGCTAAGCCCTTGGAATTTCCCAAATAATACAAATTTCTTTGTTAATTATCATGAGTGTGTAGATGGTTTATGTTAACCAGATGACAAAGAATGGGGACTGACCATGCCAGAAAGACCAATCACATGATTGGAAGGTTGTGTTTTTGAACCACATGATATTAGGCCAATCTCCAGGGAGGAGATGAGGAGTAGGGATTGAATTCAACTTTGGGGTCAATGAGTAATCAGTCATGCCTATATAATGGAACTCCAATCAAAACTGTGGACACTGAAGTTCAAGTGAGCTTCTTCAGTTGATAATACTCTGCATATTGTCACACACTCATTTGCCAGGGGTGTAATGTGTCCTGACTTCATAGGAAGACAAAAGTCTAAGCTTCATATCTGGGACTCTCCCATACCTCATGCTCTGCAATGTTCTCTTTGGCTGCTTCTGACTTATATCCTCTTGCTATAATGAAACCGTAGTAGTAAGTATAACACCTTCCTGAGTTCCATGAGTCATGTTAGTGAATTATTGACCTGAAGAGGTAGTGGAAACTCCCAAATCTATAGCCAGCTAGTCAGAAGTGCATATAGGCTGGGGACCCCTGAACCTTTAGCTGTTATCTGAAGTGAGAACAATCTTGTGGAGGACTGGATCTTAGCCTGTGAAGTTTGGCCACACTCTGGGTAGTTAGTGTCAGAAGTCATCGCAGCTTGCTTTCCTTACCTCTATCCCAATAGTTCAATCTATGTTAGTAGAAGTAATTCCTGGTTAAATATTGAAGCTTTTTAATGCAAGAAGGCATTTCTCCTTTGTTAAAAGGAGATAGTACTTTAAGAGTGATAGATTCAGTCATGTGATTCATTTTGTGAGATAACTGGATTGTCATGGTTTCCTCGAGAAGATACAAAAAAAGAGACCCAGCTGTATCTTAAATATCTAAGGACTTTGCTTTGAATCTTCAAGTGAATATCAAATAAAAAGGCTGATAAGAGGAGATTGTAACTCATGATCATTTCCATAGGAGAATGAAAAAACAGGTTGCCATGGTTCCCTCCAGAGAGGGAACTTAAAAGATCTCTGTGTGTTTCTAAGATATATTTGAATTTAGTTTCTAAATAAGCTTAAAATTTAAGGATATCAACATGAAGAAACCACTCATGACCATTTACATACAATGGTAAAAATAAGTCTGAACACACAGTACTCTTAGTCTAGAAGATTCTTTTACATACATTTAATTAAATAATACATTTGATTAAATATATCTTTGAGAGGCTTAAGTCAAAGAATTATATGCCTTCTTAATATTTTCTTTAAGATGATTACAACTACCACTGGAAAAATAATCCCATTATTCTTCATTCAATTATATCATCGATTTATTACTTTAACGAAAGAATAATATTTCAAACTTCTTTTTCCTACTGTTGGTATGATAATGTCAGTGACTTTTAAATGTTATGTTTTATCTACATGGCTCTATCAGACAAATCAACGGATATACAGACATTTTTATTTTTAAAGTTTTTCTGGATTATAGGTGATTCTAGGTGATTGAGCCATGACACAGATAACCCATATGAATCCTTGAAATTTCTCAGTTCTGGATGGAGTTATGTTGGAAGAGGCTCAATTCAACAGCCAAAGGTTATTTTAAAAGCATTTCATTCCTTACTGGCAATTTAAAAAGATCCCATTCAAAAACCAGACTAGCACTTATCA
>NW_027530683.1:1065668-1107407 GCF_008692635.1 Crocuta crocuta
GCTTTATCCATTTCTCAATTTTCTTGCACAGGAAAAGCCTCAGAGCTTTTTACATATGTAAACATGAAATGTTTTACAATACCCAACCTCTAGCAGTCTTTTTCTCCCTCTCCTCCAAGGCCGTAACCCTCTTCTTGATCTCTTAAAATAAAGACCAAGCTGACCTCCTACCCTGTTACTGAAAACCCTTCCACTTTAAGAAATGAATAGGAGGGTTGGGGAGTTAGATTTGAGTTTGCAGTGTGCTCTTTTTCAAGTTGTTGTAGCAGGAATAATGCTGAATCAACACATTGATGTTCTTTCCTTCACATCTCATCTTTGGTGGAGGGCAGAGGAAGAGCACCTGTCTGTTCTAATGTACCCATTTTTATTGCAAAGTGTATATGAAGATATCTAATATTCTAAATCACATTATACACAACAGGAACACTCAAGCAAGCCAAAAGATTGCTGATCTAATGATAAATGCGCTTTTAAAAAGAACTATATATTTAAGAAGGTTTTTATGACATACTCAACTGGTACATTGTCCCCATAATTGACAGGGCACATCTAAAAAAAAAAAAAAAAAGCTACTTTACTAGGCATGCTAGTGACATTATTTCTGAATAAATGTTCAAATAAGCATTTAGATGGTCAGCTGACTAGCTTGCCTGCTGCTTGATTTTGTTTAATTATTTTATGGGATGAAGCTATTAAATGAGAACATTTTGACAGGAAAAAGTCCCTCAGTATGAAAGTAAATGCCTCAGGTTTGTCTGTTTTATAAACACCATGGCATTTTATTACAGCAGGGGAGATGGATGGCCCATTTGAAAATAGCTTCCTATTGTCATTACTCGTTTAATTAGACTACATGGAACTGGTATTCAACACTTGTAATGCTAGTCAGTTGACTCCGTTGTTGTTTTTTTATCCCACTCAAGTAAACCACCTCCTCACCCACTGTCAGCACATTCTGAATTTTCCTCCCAGGTGCAGTAAATTTTATTCTTTTGTATATCTGCCTCTTGTCCATTGCATTATTTTTTAAATAAAACTTAACTAGATTTCATCTCTATGAAGATTTTTGTTAGAAGGTTTCTGTTTTTCTTCACTTAACATTAGCCTTTTTGGTAATTACTTGGTTCATTACAAAAAAGACAGGCTTTGTTGATACTGCACACTTTTTGTTGTTGCTTGTTTTAATTTGTTTTTGTATTCAGGGCACTTGAAGGGAACTTTACTCTTCGGGAGTTCTCAGTTACCTGGTGAATTAGCATGCGGTTTGTCTACTAAGGATTGTTGGTATCTTCTGTAAATGCAGTCATTAGAATGTATTCCTGCTACTTAATTGAGTGGAAATTGTACTGCTGTTTGTTTGTTTTTTTTCTTACAGTCTATAGATTACAATTTATTGTAACCTGCAACATTGTTATTCTGTTTTGTTCTCTTTTAGGGGGTGGAATTACTAGATATAATCTGTTCTGCCATGAGGAAAAAGCTGTTCTAGAACTCTGAGACAGCTGGCAAATGAACTTGTGGAATTTCATGGGAATCACAAATACCATTGTCATACATTAGGGCTGAGTAACACAAACATCCTCAAGGTCTAGGTTATGGGTCTGTGTTGCCCAGAATATAGAAAAGACCCATTCATCTGATATTCGCAAACCCAGTACAGAACTTTTGGTGTATTTATATAGATAATTGTGTTTGAATGAATAACCTTGAAGCAATTAGAAGGTTTTGGGAAATAGCAAAGAAAGACTCCATTATTTTTTATGAAATTTTTTAGGATTTTGTTTTATTATACTCAAATTACCTAACTCACACATTGTCTTTACAAATATACATATAACATGTTTTATATACTAATTCTTAAATAATCATAGGACTGTATATCTCAGTCACTTGGGACAAATTAGTTTGTTATAATGAACATGTCTGTAATCTAAAGGAGTCTGAAATCAATCTGTCTACTGAATTTTACACTTTAGCAGATGGCATCTAGAGTGAGTTCCTATTTACTATATACTCATGCTATGACAACTATAACAATTAATCATTGCTATTACTATGTATGTTAAGTTCTGATGAATAGAAACTGAACTCCCTAAAATAGTAGAGGACTCATTGGCCTTGCGTTAATTGATTCTTAGAATGGAAATTTCCCATAGGTTCAATACATGTCCACATACCTTGTTTTCTCTACTCTTATCCACATGTGATCAATCTCTGGCCCTTTTTGATGGTTAAGTAATATTATCTGCATTGATTCCATAGCGTATACTATGTAGTCAGAAGCAGTTGAAATAAGCTAGCTGTATAGGAAAGACTAGCATCTTCAGGCTTCTCTGGTGTTTTCAGCATGTTTGGACTTATGAGATGGAATTCCAAGTTTATATATATTTATGGGTATACACGTGTAGATATGTGTGCCTTTTTGTGTTTTGGGGAGATGGTCTCTCTTAGTATGATAAGTAGCTACTTTAAAGAATATTTTTTTTGTTTAAATAATCTTAAAACACAAGCACATTTTCAGAAATCTAATGAATACATGATAAACTGTGTGCCATTGCAGGAAAATGTGGCGTCCTCATGAGAAACTGACAGGTTAACCAGACCCAGGCAGCCAAAAAGTTAATTACTCATTTAACAGCTTTATCCTGAGCAGCAAAGAAGCATTTTGTGCTAAGTGATTAGATGAGTACAAAAAAGAAAGATTACCTATTCTGTTACACTTTTCTCAAAATTTTAGAGGTTTAACTGTATTTGATCAAACTGAACTTGATTAATTAAAAAAAAAATTTACCCACCTTTACCAGAAAAGAGTAATATCATTCACTTCTCTTTAAAATGGAAACTATGAAGACTAAAAGTAATAGGATTACTGTGTGATGGGCCTAATGAGCAGGCACTAAATAATAAGTAAATGTGTACTGAATGAGTGAGCATGCTTGCAGTTACCAGGTTTGTTCAGACATTAATAGCATTGCCAAGTGCACATGCCCTAGACTTCATTATGTTTTTCTCCAAGGGAGGGAGCCTTTACTGTGGCTAATTTAATCGGTATATCATATTACTCCTTATAATTTTAGGATCTGTACTAAAGATAGTGAAATAATGCCATTTTAGCTTGAGCCTTGAGAAGAAGAATTTTCTGAGTCAATTTAAAGTGTACCTTATGTCCTCTGAGGGGGACTCGGGAACTCTGCCTTTCTGCATCTCCTCACTCCAGCCCTTTGCTACCCCTAAGAAGAGTCCAAGACCCTGACTGTGCTTCATTACAGTTGGTGGAGTTTTCCAAGAGGTTAAAGGTGGCTCCTATTCACCCAATCCAAGCTTAGATGCAAACTCTATTTGAGGTAGGACATGTCACAGGGTAAACACACAAGTCTGCTTTGGTTAGAAGCTGGTCCAGGCCTACTTGGTATAGTAAAATGACTGTTCCCATAGTCCAGTCTAAATTATATTGGGTTTTTGGGTCCAAATTCTAAAAACTACATGCTATTTAAATTTGGACACTTCACAGGAAGACAGAATTATTGGACTAAGTCAGGATTTCAGTGTTCTTGAGCCCCTTGGTCAAATTCCACCTTAAACTCACCATAATTTCCTATAAAACAAATCCAGAGAGATATTTACCTACTTGATAAATACTGTTTTAAATACAAAATTGACCTATTTCTAAACCGTATCTAATAATAATAGCTAATTCATGTAGTGCTTACTATGTGTCAAGTACTATAAGTATGTGGAAAACATTATTTACTCTTCAGAACAGTCCTATAAAGTAAACATTAGTATTACTATCTTATCATTAAATGAGAAATCTAGATCTGTCTTTGAATACTCACTTTTCCTTATCCTTCATCCAATTCATCACCATGTCCTGGTGATATTATCTCCAATAGATGTCTTGGCTTTGGTCTCTTTGCTCCACCTTTGCTAGACCATCTCATACATTATTGGACCAGACCTCTCACTGGGTCTCCTCATTTCAGTGCTTGCTCCTCTTCAAACCCTCTCTACTAGCAGCAAACTGTTCTTAAAATACAAATGGAATCACATTAATATGTTGCTTAAAAATCTTCCTGTGGGCTACCTTAACAATGAAATAAAATCCACACTCTGTACAGTCTACAGTTCCCACATCCTTATCCCCTGTTTACATCTCCACTTCTTCCAGGCTTGAATGTGCCAAGTACATTCCCACCTCGTGATCTCAGCATGCAGTCTCTCCTCTGAATGGAATGTTCCTCTCCGTTTTGTCATGTGGCTAATTCCCTCTATCCCTGCAATTCTCAGTCTTAAATATTACCTCCCACAGAGATCTGCTCTGACCAAACTACCTAGACTACATTTCTGCCTTCTCATTTTCAATCTTAATCCCATCAAGGGGCACTTGGGTGGCTCAGTCAGTTAAGCCTCTGACTTCGCTCAGGTCATGATGTTGTGGTTCCTGGGTTCGAGCCCCATGTTGGGCTCTGTGCTGACAGCCCAGAGCCTGGAGCCTGCTTCAGATTCTGTGTCTCCCTCTCTCTTGGCCCCTCCCCTGCTCACGCCCTGTCTCTCTCTCTCTCTCAAAAATAAACATTAACAAAATATTTTTTAAAATCCCATCTTTGTTCCTTTCATAAATCACCACATCAAGTCACTTTGTTCACATACTTACTTGTCATTTTTGAGGAGTGGATTTTGTCTTCTCTAAGACACATATTCCAAAAAGAGCAAGTACTATTATGGTCTCCTTGACCATTGTTCCCTCAGCAAAACCTAGTAGAGAATAAAGCATATTCATTAAATAACGTTTGAATGAATGAAGGTGAGTTGTGAGACTTTGAAATTTTTACAAATGTGAATATTTAAAATAGGAATATGTGAGGATGAACATCATATTATTAAACTTACTTTTTGCCAAAGAGTAGCATAACACTCAACCATATATATATAGTTATTCATAATAGTTATGTTCTGTAACATTGCTGGGAACACCGAATTAGCAGATAATGAACCATTGCACCTAGGGGAATTACAAGGTTAGGTTCCTGAGAGCCCTTTGTTCACAACATTTTCATTAATCATACATGACCTGGTTTTATGTGTGTTTCTGTTTAAGGACGCCTTACTTAATATATATTGTTGATTTATTAACATTGAACTCATGGCCAACAGCACTATAACTCATGCCTGAACAAAGCTTAGCTAACACACATATTTTCTTCATAAGGCACATAACAGTCTTGAGCTTAAGAACACTAGACAGGGGCACCTGGGTGGCTCAGTCAGTTAAGCGTCTGACTTCAGCTCAAGTCATGATCTCACAGTTCGTGGGTTCGGCCCCACGTAGGGCTCTGTGCTGACAGCTAGCTCAGAGCCTGGAGCCTGTTTCAGATTATGTGTCTCCCTCTCTCTCTGACCCTCCCTTGCTCATGCTGTCTCTCTCTCTCTCAGAAGTAAATAAAAAACATCAAAAAAATTTAAACAGCAAAATCATTAACAGAACATGTAAAAATGCAAAGAAAGTGGCACTAAATAAACTGCAAAAGAGAGCTAAAACTTGTTTATGGTATGAGAGCTGAAACAAGAAAGCACTTGTTTATGGTATGAGAGCTGAAACAAAAAAACAGAGCATTGCCTTGTTCACCTCAGTGAGAATATGCCCATTGGGTGACTCAAATTTTTTCTTTGCTCTGTGCATTCTATGCATTTTACCAAGTAGCCAATTCATACATATGGAATCTACACATAATGAGGATCAAAGGTCTATGTTGGGGGGAGCTACTATCATCACCATTCTTAAAAACAAAGCTTGAAAAGTTAAATGGATTTCTATTCATGTAAGGCTCATCACATTTTTTAAAACTTTTTTCCATTTGACCATGGACTCATAAGAACTTCATCCTGTAGGGATGGGGGGAAGCATTGCTCTGGGCAAGGCTAATTAGCAACTCATTCTCCAACCAGATTTATTCATATGTGACAAAAACTTATTTTGGTACTGTTCATAGTAAACACTGATACATATACAGTGATTTTAAGAGATTGTTACATTCTGAAAGAATAAAACAATATGAATCCAGAGTCCTAAAATCAGCATCTTTCTCCATCATATCTGGTCCTTGCCCTTAACATTAAAAATGACCACATCACTTGATCAAGTAAATATACCAGAGACCTTTGCTGTCATGTCATTACCATAGTGTAACCTCTTTTTTTTTCCTTTCCTTTCGTTCATATTACAAAAGTGATATATATTTATCATAGAGAAATTTGAACTTAGAGGTAAGCAAAAATACATATATATATATACATTATATATATTTATATACATTATATATATTTTTGCTTACCTCTATGTTCAAATTTCTCTATGATAAATATATATTTTCCTATGATTTTACTATATATAAACAAATAAATAGCCCCTTTCTAGTGTACAGGAATCATCCCTGTTAATTTTTCAGTGCATGTCTCCATAATTGCTTTCCTAAGCCTACACATGCTGTTTTTTTTCCCCCTTAACCATATGTCATTAATGTCTGTCTCTGCTAGGTTGGACTTCTATAACATTTCCCTTTGTTCTAGGTAATTCTTTGAGGATATCGCATTGTCTTCTCTTCTCCATGTGTGGTCAGGATCAGGAACACTCCCTTTTCTTAAACTCCCCAGTGTAGGAGAGCTCACTGTAGTTCTCTGGTCTGATATACCTGCCTTCTTCCTGAGGTGAAGTCTTGGGGTTCTGACAAGGAAGAATCAGTCTGAACTGCCATTTTCAAGTGGACTCCTGAAAAGATCAAGAGTGTCATGTTTAAGAGAAAAATGCTATATAGTTTTTCCTTAGAGCTAGAGAGCTCTGATAGCCAGTTTATTTCTTCAACTTGTATGTTTGTTGTTGTTGTTGTTGTTTTAGTTTACTTCATGATGATGGGTCTGGAGACACAGCTTACATATACAACTCTGAATGGCTGAAAAAAAGATTAGCACAAGACAGTTGCGATGAGTAATCTATTCTCAGAAGTGAAAGCCAAACACCAACAAGCTACCAACAGAAGTTATAAAGAAAAGTGAGTCAAATTCACTCCTGATTTGGGTGATTGAACATTTTCTGATTTCAGAACATGAAATAGGTTTAGAGAATGCATGTAATACTCATATGAGTTAAGATATTTTTTCATGTGTCTAACTAGATCTGCTCTAACACATTTTGTGAAAGTGTGAGGGAGACAAGGCTACAATTTTACATTCTATTAGGTAGTCCCTTCAGACTCTACAGTGACAATTTTATAGAAGTCGATTACCTAGCTAGAATTAAGCTCTTGAGTGACTTGATGATATTAGCTTCAGGTAAGTCTCATTTTGATATGTTTAATAAGGATGTACACACTGAAATGCATTCTTGTAGCCTGCTGGAGATACTGATTACACATCAGGAATACATTTAAACTAATTCATGAGGTTCTTGCCAAATCTGTGGTTAGGCAATTTACATGATAAAAAAATAAATGATGATTGATTAGCAAGAATCACATTTAAATCTAGAGTCTCCCCTGAAAGCCTTTCTGTTGCATCATATGGACATGCTGGCTTGATGAAATTGTACAGCAGTTTGCCCCTAATCATAATGTTTCACTCATACTTAACATAGAGAGGTCTGTTTACTCTTGCGCTGTTCACCAATTTGAACCCCAGTGATCTGATTTATTTATGCTTCATCTACTTTTATTTCTTACAATGGCTATTCAGCATCTTACAAAATATGGAAGGGTGGGTAAACTCTCTCTTGATACTATAATATGATGCTGCACATATTTGAATTTTATAAATTATTTTCATAATAATTCTATAATTTGATAAATTTAATAATCCTATGGAGTAGTAGATTCGGATACTGCTTTGGTCACTTTGTGTAATTAAAATTGAAGTTCAAAAGGATTCAATGACCTGCCCAAGCTATCATAACTGGTAAGTTATAAATCCAGATCATGTTACTTCTTCATTACAGTATTCTCTCTGTATCATAGCTCTCCTTTTTGTGCTTAAGGACTAAAAAAGAAAGAGTTAAATTTTGAAAAACTAGAAAATTTTACCAAGTGGCCATATCTCATATTCTCAAGGGCAAAATAGTTATTAATGCAAGATTTGAAAGCTATCATTGAAATTATTATGTTGAGCCAAATCTTAAAGTAAACAGAAACACTGTAAGTTTACCTATATTATTATAGCTTTTTTAAAAAGGCAAGAATATCCATTACTGAAATGGCTTTCACACTTAAATAATTGTAAATATGCTGTAAAAAGATAAATCCTTTCCAATTAAAATATAGAATTATCAAAGTGATCCACAAATAACAGAGTTTGGAGTGGGTTAAGACAGGAAGTAGAAAGGTCTGAATAACATAGACAAGGTCTGTATGAAGTAGAAAGTGCTGTAATAGGAGCTACAGAAATAGACAAAAGAGAAGTTAAATTAGCAGCTTTCAGTCCTGCCTCTGACATTTTAATTATCTGAAGAGATGCTGCTAGATTCTCAACAAAAAGTTTCACAACCAATTTTATTTCAAATTACTATAATCATACACAAGTATGCCCATATACACATGCCCATATACACATTTAGTAAATGTTAAAACTCAAAACAGTGATATATTTTTATCACTCTAGGTGGGTTAGGAAACCTAACTTACTACCTTGATATGGGACATGGACATTAGCCCTGCTCTACTTCAACGGCGTCCCCTGGACGGAGCTTTTGGATAGTAAAGAAACATGTTCCCCCCTAAAGAGGAATGCTAGAAGCATTCCTTGTTATTTCTCTGAAGATGCAAATTATATCTGCCCGGTCATAGTGCTTCTTAGAAAACTAACCCCTAAGCCCTTCTTGCTTTGTCTGTAGTCTGTGGCCTTATGCCTGCCCAGGGCCATGACTAATTAAACATGAGCCAATCAGAGTCAATTCAGAATTTGAATGACATGGAATGTAAATCACGAGGGTGCGCTAACTTGAAAAAGAGATTATGTAGAGCTGGAAAAGCCATTTTCATTTTGTCGTTGTGTAGGTGCTGCTGCAGAGAAAGCTGCATGGCAGTGAGAAGCAGGAGAGGAAAGCAAAGATTACATATCACTTTGACCAAACACATGAAGAGATGGAGTTTTGCACTTTCATGTTCGACTTTCTCTATTGGGACTACCTGCCCTGGTGTTCCTTTTGATTCAGTAAGTTATCTTTGTATTCCTTGGATAAGGAATGCTTAAGCTTATTTAAATGAGCCTCTATTCCAATCAAATGGTCCCTGATTATAGAAACCATGACCTGATCCAAGAGCAGTAGCAGCTCTGTGCAGAGGGAAATAGCTGAATGGCCATGATGCTTCTTCACACAGGGTTTCAGTTGAATTCGATTCAGAGTCACCCTTCCCTATAGGAGAAAACCATACAGTTCACTAAGCCTGACACCCTTTCAACAGGGTTTGACCAGCAACACTGGTGTGTGTCTTATTCTCTCTTACTTTTAAAATTGCCGAATTTTCAACCTGAGAGGAAGCCTTAATGATCAAATCCAGCATCCTTTTGTGGTAAATGAGAAAACTAAGAAGCAGAGCCCTTACTTGGGGCTTGGGAAAATCCTGGTCTAGATTTCTTTATCTGACCTCTCTCTGTAGGGCCAGTCTATTGATAGAGAGGTCTTTTAAGTTTTCTTCTCTTGTAAAAAATCGAAGGGTTCTGCTGCTCGTAAAACCTCCAGTTTATATATCCTGTTTACATATCCAGTTAGAATCATGTTCAGTTGCATATAACAAAAAGCCAGAGACGATAAGGGCTTAAACACATGAAGATGTATTTTATCCCACACAAAATCAGTCCAGGTGTGCAGTCCAGGGTGAGTGTGGGCCATGGTTTCAGGGGCCCAACTTTCATCTTTATTTCTGTTCTTTCATTCTTAGTATCCAGCTCCATCTTCAAGGTCATCACAGTGGTCCCATGTGGTGTTTGGAGTTTCATCCATCAAATCTGAATTCCAGGAAGCAGGGTGTAGGGAAGGGGAAGAGGCAAAGTGGCACACCCTAGCTGTCTGTCTTCCCCACCTAATAGCTTTTGCTTACAGCTTTACTGGTCATAGTTCAGTTAAATGGCCACTTTAGCACCAAGGAAAGCTGAGGAATACATTATTTTAGCTGGGCTCATTGCCACTGTGAATAAAATTGGAGCTCTCTTATAAAGAATAAGAGTAAAGAGATGTTGGGACCGCAACTAGAAACCTATGCCATACACTCCTACAATTTCTGTCACCAGTTCTTCCTCAAAGGATATCTTTTGTGGATATCTCAGAATATTTCCATAGTTAGGTGACATCCTAAAACTGCAAGGGTTGAAGAAACCCTTCCTGCATTCTCTCCCTTTGCAGTGAGAGTCCCCCACCCCCACCCCAGTGTTTTCTGAACCTCTGCCTAGTTCTGGTCTCTACCTACTAACTCCTTTCATCTTACCCTGTCAGGGATTTTGTGCAGTGCATGGTGATACCAACAATACTGAAATGTATACGCCAGATATGTTCTACCTACTGCTAAAAAATCTTGCATGTCATTACAGAATCCTAAGTAGGAAAAAGACACTAAATCCACGGCAAAGCAGGCACTACACCCCATCAAAAGATCATCTGTAAAATGGCAGATAACAGTGGATTCAACCTCATAGGATTTTAAAAATGATTAAATAAGTTAATACATGTGCAAAACACTTAGGACAATTTTTGGAACAAAATAAGTGACCTGTGAATAATTGTTATTCATCATCATCATCATTATCATCATCGTTGTTGTTGTTACCAAATGGCTTTTTTAATAATCAGAAATATGTAGTGAGAGGCTAGGAAGACGTTTATGTCCCCAGTACTGGAATTCCTCTCAAGAGAATCACTCATGGGCCTAGATGACAAGAGAGGCATTATGTTTAAATGGCTACTATAATGCTCAGCTGATCAAGTTGCTTAGTTGGTAAAATGGTCCCTTTTAGCATGAATGTTGAGAGATATGCTTCCTGTAAAGGAAGTTTCACGTCCCTTGGGATGGAGGTCCTCTGAGCCACAGATAGCGATGAGGTGGCTAGGAAGGTGTTTTGAGGAGAACCAAGAGGAAGACATGCTAAACTTGATTTGTTTACAAGTTTGCATAAACCCATTGCTGGTAAATTGGGTTCCAGATGTCTCTGCATGAAGCTTTTGCCAACCGACAACTGGGCTTCTTAACTGCATTCCAATAATCCACTTATACTTTTGTGGGCTGGATGCAAATTTAATGTTGTTCTAAATTAAGTAGAGAACAAGAACGTGTTAATTATATGCAACGATGAACCAAGTGTAAAAACTGAAGGCTTTAAGTTTATTCTTTGAAGCACATTCCTGGTTTATTTAAAAGAAATGAAAGTAAGGAATTGATGAAACCACTTGGTGACTAAAAAACGTGGATCACTGATAGAACTGTGTTGTGAACACTGTTAATTTCGTAATTATTGAGATGCCAATATGCCCTTGATAGCGGTTGTAATTAAAGCCTCTGATTTGGGAGTCTTTTTATTCTTGATACAGCTCTCAGAGTATGTGAGAAAATTCTGAGCATTGACATTTGGAAAGAAGCAGAGGACTGTCTGTAGCCGTAGCAAATCATTTCCAATGAATAGTGAGAATTAGAGACAAGGGCAGAAACAAAGGTCTAAGGAAAGAGGCTCCTAGGTGAAAAAGAAACATGTAATTCTATCAAAATGGTTTGTACTGACTCACTACAAAGGCCTGTTCACCTCACAATCATTTTTTTTTTTTTTGCAACAGATTAGGAGAGGAAAAATTGCAAAGTTTCCATGGACTGAAATTCATTTCCAACACCTCTTTGGGTCTTCTTTATCTGTGCTTTATGGGGAGGTGTGCAAAAGCAAATCCTTGAGTATGATTTTCCATTCCTCATTGTTGGTTACATTGCAGTGTCTCACATGAGGAATATTAACGCTAAGCACTTTTTTAGTTGAGGAGAAGGGAGGCAAGGGTTATCAAGGAAGATCTACAAAAAACATGGAACTGGAATTCAGGAAATTAATTTCCCTCCTCCATAACTAACTACCTTCTCTCTAACTCTGTGGCCAAGTCTTTCTCCTGATTTCTTAAAGGCAAGTCAGATTTCTGAGTGAAAAGCGAGAATGATTCTTACCACCTGTCTCATCTATTTGACACAAACAAAAGTTTAATACATAGTAGCTGTTTATTTGTTTTATATGTCAAATTAACAAGAAAGTCTGCTGAATTTGTAAATCTGCAGCCCAGTCTGGAAGATAGGAATATTGATATAAACAAAGATAATATAGATGCAGATATATAATATGCTTTGCTTTATAATCTATTGATTATCAAAGTCTGGTATTAATTAGTGATTATTTTTTTGTTAGTAAATGAGCTTTTATTTAATCAGTAAAGATAGTTTAGGGAGTGGACTGGGTAGTTAAAAAGTAGTTCTCTACTTTGCAAGTGGGGAGAGGAAGACCTGAGAGATGCAGATGGTATCAACAAACTGCCTTTGGATTCTGAAACACATTCTTTCCAAAGGGAGGGGAGCCTTCCATGAAGGAGAAACATGGAGGCTTATTGGCCTGCAGTCCGACTGGGGAGGAGGAAGGCAAACAACAGCCAGATGAATCTATGAAACTAACTTTTATTGAAGGAGCAAGTATCACAAGAGGAAGGAGGAAATTGTGGCAGGTCCCTCGTGACTCACCAGGTTAAGAACTGGAAAACTGTCCTGATATACACCTAAAATACCCATTGCCTGAATACTAATCACAGAACCTGGGTGATACTAAAATCAGAGAGTATTTGTGGTAAAAAGCAAGACAATGTGATATATCTGATCATGGCTGAGACTTGTAAGATAGTTTCTGTCTGACCTTGGTTGTTAACTGACCCTCTGTCTGGAGACTTAAGCCTCCTTGGACCCTGGTTTTGCAAGGTACCTTTTCTTGGAAGCTGGGTCCTTCCCAGTTTCCCCTTGACACAGATGAGGGGTCCACTTAAATTCTTTTTTAAAAAAATTGATTCAAAAACTGCTTTACTATCTTTATGTGCTATTACAAACACCTATTGTAAGGGGTCCAATGGATCTGAGGGCTCATCACTCATCAGTATACAATATATGATCATGGGAAATAGCAACACGCCACAAGCTTTCCTGGGCAGCACTCGGACAGGGTAGTGAGGGGAGAGTCCTTCACTGCATGAAACCACAGGCAACAGGATCCCCATCTAGAATAGGAGGGGCACAAAAGGACTTCTGGGAGCAGGAGGGCTAATCAGAGAGGGACTTTATACGTCTAGATGGCATTTTTCAGCAGCACTGCAACAAGTCTCTGGGTCAGAGAGCTCGCAAGGGCCATAGCAGTTTGGGGCCTTATAACCACATTGCTCTCTCTTAACAATGGATAATAAGGGTGCCGTGAGGTTTCCCATGGTGTGCAAAGCAGGCAGGCTTAAAAGGTTAAAGAACTATTGTTTTATATTTTTTTAATGATTGCTTGGGCTATTTTTAAAACAACTGGTTGTGGCAAATTTTGAGTCTGGTAATGGTGGATGTTAGAGCTAACATGTTTCAGCCTGTAGTAAAGAAATAAGCAACGATGCTCAGTATCCCTCCTCATCAGGGAAATACAAATCAAAACCACGCTGAGATACCACCTCACANGGCCTATACACGGAAGTCTTCCATGGCTCATTTATATAACACTTGTGCTAAATGCTTCATAGAAAAAATTCAAACAATACAATAAATAAAAAGAAGAAAGTAAAAACTGCTCCATATTTTTCAACCAATATCAGTACTGTTAACATTTTGATCTTTACTCACATTTTCATACACACATACTACAATATAAACAATTTTACAAAGGTGGAGTCACATTATGGTAGCAAACTATACTAGTCTCCAACTTTTCCTCATTTGACAATAATTGTAGATATAGGTAGAGATCTATATTATAATTTTTATTTTTGCATAGAATTTTACTATGTGTGTGTTCATACTATAGTTTACTTTCATAAATCCTTATTGGTATATATTTAGGTTTTATCCATTTTTTCACTACTATAAACAATTTTGTGCATCATTTTCTAATTTTCATAAATTCCTAGATGTGGGATTACTAAATCAAAGCGTATGAACACTTTACATTTTTATACCAATTGCCTTATTGCTTCCCACGTTTGTATCAATTTACAGTCCCATGTATATTCATGAACTTTAAATTAGGAAGGACTGCCAGGAAGTTGAAAAAATGAATTGAGACATGTAAAAGTTGCAGTGGGTAAACCTATGTTCTTAAAATGGTGTTTGGAACAAGAAGGTGATCACAGAAGGGATATACCCTCTGTTCCTTCACTCTTGGCACATGATCCACCTTTAACTTCCATCAAAAGCAGAAGTCAGTGGGATTAAAGTCTTCCAACCTTCGGTGTCTACCCCTACACCTCATTTCCATTCAGTGTCACCTGCTGTCTTAGAGGAAGAGATATCTCTTCTTTCTAATGCTCTTGATCTCTCTGTTACATTGATTTGTCACGTTCTCTCTCCATTGAATACTTTAAACCTAGAAAGCTGTTCAAAACATCTTCAAATGATTCTAAAAGCAACACTTTTGACTGTGCCTTGTCTTCAAGCCTTCACCTCGGGCAAAAGAAAAATGTGCCATGTCTCAAGGATATGAAAGTGCATGTAAAAATACCTAATATGTAGTTCTAAACCCAACAGAACACTTCTGGGACTCTTGAAAACTTTGACGTATTTCTGTGACATAAAGCTGACTAATGACCAATTCCAGGAGATAATTTATAATCCTCTTCTTAACAAATTCGAATTTAATGCATAGAATTCTTTCTCATGTGGAATCAATCTCCTCTTTGGCCTCATGTCTATCCTTCCTCTTTCAGTTTACAGAGACCTTCTGAACTCTTCCTGAATGACTTGGATCTTTTCTGCTTGACAAGGAAACAAACTCAATTCTGACTCAGCTCTGGTGGTCTTTGTATATTCTTTGACTCTGCCTTCCTCTCTGTCATTGTAATACCCAAGAGAGGTCTACATGTCCTGCCTCTGTTTTCTCCATTTCCACTTATTTATCAACCCACAAAATATAATTTCTGCTTCTACCAAACTAACTGAAAATGCTTTGGCAAAACTCAACAAAAAAATGGACTCATAATTTACAGAGTCAGTGGTTTATTTTTACTTTGCTTTCTGGGTGATCTCCATGTAGAGTCTGACTATTTCTGCCTTGGAATGTTTTTCAATCTTGGTTTCCTCAACACTGTTTTCTCATTATTTCCTTTCTACCACTCTGACTTCTTCTTCTTAGTCTTTTTTCCCTTTCTGGTTCCTTTTCCTTAACTGATCTCTTAAACATTACTTTTCCTCAAATCATTAGTCAGTTTTTGCTGTGTAACAAACCACTCCAAAGCTCAGTGGTATAGAACAATGATTCATTCTACTATCATATCTGCAGGTTGGTTGAATGTCAGGTTGTTTAGACTCAACTGATCTTACAACCAAAGGTAGGTTTGCTCTATAAGTCTCTCATTCTCTTTTGACAAATAGCTTGGCTGAGGCATATATTTTCCGTGGAAGCGGCAAGAGTACAGGAGAGCAAGCAAACAATATTTCCAACTAGATATTTCATGGCAACTTCATACTGTGCATGTATGTGTAGAAGTCAAATCTTTCTTCTCCTCCCGCTAATGAAAATATCACAATTCAGGGGCGCCTGGGTGGCTTAGTTGGTTAAGCGTCCAACTTTCACTTAGGTCATGATCTCACGGTTCGTGGGTTCGAGCCCTCCGTCGGGCTCTGTGCTGACTGCCAGCTCAGAGCCTGGAGCCTGTTTCAGAGTCTGTGATTCCCTCTCTCTTTGACCCCCCCCTGCTCACGCTGTCTCTCTCTCTCTCTCTCCTAGAAATAAATAAAACATTTAAAAAAAAAAAAGAAAAGAAAATATCACAATTCATCTGACTACCTAGGATGTTTAATTTTATGTGTCAACTTAACTGAGCTTTGGGATACCCAGTTATTTGGTTAAACATTATTCTGGGTACATTTGTGACAGTGTTTCTGGCCGTGATTAACATTTGAATTGGTAGATTGAGTAAAGCAGATTTCCCTCTTCGATGTGAGTGGGTTTCATCTAGTCCGTTGAAGGCCTGAACAGAACAAAAAGGCCAAGTGAGAGAGAAGTTGCTCTCTCTGCCTATCTTTAAGCTGGGTCATTTATCTTCTCCTGCCTTTGGATTTAGACTAGGACTGAAACGTATACTCTATGTTTATCTGGTTCATAGGCCTTCAGAACTGAACTGGAACCATCAGCTGATACCGCCTGCTCTCCTAGGTCTCCAGCTTGCTGACTGCAGATCTTAGGATTTTTAAAGCCTCCATAATCATGCGAGCTAATGCCTTATAACAAATCTCTTTATGTATATAACATTCTATTGGTTTTACTGGAGAGCTCTGAGTAATACACCACCCCCAATCCTGGAAATTGCCCTCAGCTCCATATTTCCCTGAAACTTTACACATAATTTGTTTCTAAAACCTGCTGCTTTATACTCCTGAAATGCCATTTTAGTTAGCACTGTGATTTTTTTTCCTTTTCTATTATGAATAATATTGGCACTAAAAAGTGTATAAAAACACTGTTAGGGAGGAAAGGAAGTCCAAGATGGAGCAGAACAATCTAAGAAAACACCTGGCTGTTCTAAATGTGCTCCAATTTTCCAGGCCAAGATGAGTCACGTCCTAGAGAGTGGAGAACATAGACAGATGACACCCCCACAAGGGTTTGCCACAAAATGAGATAAAGTAGAAAACTGGAAAACTAGAGGTGGAGGACAGGGGGTTCACAAGTGACTGAAGGTCTCAGTGGATACTGTGGTGTTACAGGGACCTAGGCTACCGTGTCCCTCTGGCTGCCTGGGGGACCAGATTTCCAAAATACCTTTTTGCAGAAGCAGTGTACATGAGAGTGTGAGCACCACAACTTTTGAGCTCTTATAAATAAGTAGACAGTATAAGTAACACTACCCAGGGCTAGTGATAAAGAAAGAAAGTAAAAGAAATATATATGTTATATATATATATTATTAATTATATATATTATATATAAAATATTAATAGAATATACTACTGTGGAACACTAGAACATTTGCATTTGGACATTTACTTGTTGATCCTTTTGAGGGTAGAGAGGAAGGGATTAGAGGATGACAATATCCCTTCCTCTAATTTGACAACATGTAACCCACTATCACCATCATAACACACTCCTAATGCTTGTTTATAATGCATTTGGATAAAATTTATAAACATGCGTCTTTATGAACTTTCATATTCATTTATACAATAATTGGCCTGATTTAAAAAATATATTGAAACTAGGGGTGCCTGGGTGGCTACCTCAGCTAAGCATTCAACTTTGGCTCAGGTCATGATCTCATGGTTCCTGAGTTTGAACCCCACATCGGGCTCTGTGCAGACACCTCGGACCCTGGAGCCTGCTTTGGATTTTGTGTTTCTCTCTCTCTCTCTCTCTCTCTCTCTCTCTCTGTCCCTCCCTCACTTGTGTGCATGCACTCTCTCTCTCTCTGTGTCTCTCAAAAATAAACATTAAAAAATACATTGAAACTAGATTAAAAACAATAGTCTTGGAAATAAAGAATTTAAGGATGTCAGTGTGCTTAGGTCTACATAATGTGTGTGTGTGTGCGCGCGCGCGTGTGTGTGCGCGTGCGCGCACGTGTGTGTGTGTTGAGGGGAAGTGTAAATATATACCTAGTGCTCTTCTACCTTTCTGGGATCTCACTGTTCAGTCTACATTGAAATGTTTGAACTGAAAACCCACATAAACCTGTCTCATGACTATAAACAGAAGCAGTAAGTAACGTAGGCAGAGTTAGAAAAGGACAATGAGCGGGGTGACTGGGTGGCTTAGTCAGTTGAGCACCTGACTCTTAATTTTGGATCAGATCAGGATCCCAGAGTCATAGGTTCAAGTCCTGTGTTGGGCTCCACACTGAACATGGAGTCTGCTTAAGATTCTCTCTTTCTCTAAAATAAAATTTAAAAAAAAATTTTTAAGGGGACAAAGGGAGTAAGCACTACTAAATATGACAAAAACAAGGGAAAGTTTCAAAGAGAGGTTGAAAATGTATTTCTTTAATATACTGGTGGGGATGAAACAGAGCATCTTTGCAGAATAACTATTATATCAGTTAATTATCATGAAGGTCCAAAAGGAAATTATTTTCACAGGCAATTCTGTCCAAGATCTAAAAATCAAGCTATAACATCTGTTTCCATTTTTATTAGCAATAACGATTAATACAAATCATTGCAGGAATAGCATGTTGGATGATGGAACAATGAAAAGAAAAAATGCTTCTTATTTAAAAATTATATGATTCCATGAAATTAAATGAGTGTAAATATATTTTAAAGACCTAGGGTTCTCTTGCCACCATTTGGGACATTTGTCTATCCTCCATTGTCTTTTTTAAATTTCTTCCTTCATTTGTACATTCATTCATTCGCCAAATATTTATCAGGTATTCACTGCATATCAGGCACTGTTCCAGGCACAGGAGATAAAGTAATAAACAAAAACCATACAAAATTCTTTGACCCCCCTTGGAATTTACTTTCAGTAGAGAAAACAAACAAGGCTATGGATGGCCTCACTAGAAGGTCTTTATGTAGAGGCTGGAAGGATGAGAGAGTGAGCCTTGTGGATAGCTGGGAGAATGTTTCAAAGAAAGAAGTGACTGCAAAGGCCCTGTGGTGAGACATGCATGGTATGCTAGAGACATAGCAAGGAGGCCAGTGACTGGAGAGGAGTGAGCATGGGAGAGAGTAATAGGAGCTGAGATCAGAGAATTACTGGGGTGTCAGAGCATGGAGCGCCTCAGGGGGCTTGTAAGGCCTTTGGCTTTTATTGGGGGTGACATGGGAAGCAAATGGAGGGTTTGTTTAAAATAAATAAAACTTTTATTTTCAAATAATTCTAAATATATGGAAAAATTGCCAAGATAATGGCAGAGATCCTCTATACCCTTTACTCAGCTTCCCCCAATGTTAGTATCTTAAATGATCACAGTGGATTTTTCCAAAATTAAGAAATTGACATTATTACAATACTACTAAGTAAACTATAGACTCTGATTGAATTTATCAATTTTTCCTCTCATGTCCTTTTCCTGTGTTCTACATTCTGCTCCAATCGAGGACAGCACATTGTATTTAGAAATGGAGGGATTGAGTAAAGGACTACATGACCTGACCTTCACTTTGCAATATTACTCTGGCTGCTCTATCTATACTCAGAATGCATTTACTATAAACAATATTCCTACTTCAGTTATATTAAAACAATGAATACCCATAATAAAACTGTTTATCTCATGGTAGATACTGTTCTGGTGCCTTATCCAGTGGTAGGTGCTTTTTATTCAATTGGGCATTAAGCAGATGCAACTCTTTAATTCCCATCAGGTATTAAGATAAATCAGCCATGCATTTGAGAGTGTATACTTAAAGAAGCCCTTAAATGTTAAATAGAAGAAACTAGGGCTCAGAAACAGGATCATTGTTCAAGAGTGCAATTAGATCAATTACCCAAACATGGCCCATGGTACAGAAAAGTTTATCTTCAGATGTTGCTGTTATCTTCATTATAACATTGGTAAAACTGGGTCAACTTATTTGGGTTCCAATTCAGTAGCACCATATAACACTGCATACTGACAAACTGTTTTCACAAGAATTCCCATACTCAATAATACACAAAATACACTACATCAGGCATTATCTAGAATAGATTTCATTTCTCAGACTTATGTATGAGGAGACAGAAGGTCAGGGTGCCCTGGTTAACATAATGTAAGAATCGTGCAAGTTAAAGTACCATGTGATCCAACCACATGTTTTAAGTCATTACCTATAAATCCAGATACTGATGACTTAAATCTCACCATTCCACAGACACCTTGCTATCATTTCCATTAGTGTTAATGAGCCATTCCATTTTTCCTGGTAAATTTACTTAGAGACCACATAGTTGTCCAAATAATAGCTCCCATTTTTCCTTAACATTTCATGTTGAGATTTATTAGTCTTTTAATGAATTCCATCATCCATCAGGGGGACATTTAATGGTGATGTGAATAAAGCACTACCTACTAAAATGACGCACATAGTGTCCTATAAAATGTGTTTTAATTCACATTATTTGTTCACGATTTGACATTTGTACACGTCTGCCAACTTTAGAAAATAGTTTTAACACTATTTAAGGCAAATTCTTCTGAAAATAAATTATTTTCCTTTTTATTAGAGTATCTAGTTAGATCTTAGCCTAATGATAAATTTTTATCTTTTTATTTTCATTTTAAAAAATTTTTAGTTTTTATTTACTTTTTAAATGTTGGTTTATTTATTTAGAGCGAGAGACAGAGACAGAGAGTGTGAGCAGAGGAGGGACAGAGAGAGACACACACAGAACCTGAAGCAGGCTCCAGGCCCTGAGTTGTCAGCACAGAGCCCAATGAGGAGCTCAAACCCACAAACCGCAAGATCATGACCTGAGCCAAAGTCAGACACTTAACCGACTGAAACACCCAGGAGCCCCATAATTTTTAGTTTTTATTCAAATTCCAGTTAGTTAATATACAGTGTAATATTAGTTTCAGGTGTATAATAGAGTGATTTAACACTTCCATACATACATACCTGGTGCTCATCACAAGTGCACTTCTTAATCCCCATCACCCTTTTAACCCATCTCCTCCCCCCACCTCCCTTCTGGCAACCATCAGTTTGTTCTCTACAGTTAAGAGTCTGTTTCTTGGTCTGTCTCTCTCTCTTTTTTCCCCCTCCCATATGGTCATCTGTATTGTTTCTTTTTTTTAATGTTATCACGGTTTTAGATTTATTTTAATAATTTTTTTCCTTAAATAGTTTATTGTCAAGTTGATTTACATATAACACCCAGTGCTCATCCCAACAGTGCCCTCCTCCATGCCCATCACTCCCCGTCCCCTTCCCCCCACCCCTCTTAGCCGCAGTTTGTTCTCATCATTCAAGAGTCTCTCGTGGTTTGCCTCCCTCCCTCTCCCCAACTATTTTTCCCCTTCTTCTCCCCCATGGTCCTCTGTTAAGTTCCTTCTAATCCACCTGTATGTGCAGACATATGGTATTTGTCCTTCTCTGCCTGACTTATGCTCAGCTCAGCATAACACCCTCTAGTTCCATCCAAGTTGCTACAAATGGCCAGACTGTTGAGTGTTCATAGCAGCACTCTCAACAATAGCCAAACATGGAAAGAACCTAAGTGTCCATCAACTGATGAATGGATCATGATGTGGTATATTTATACAATGGAATACTACATGGCAATGAGAAAGAATGAAAGAATGTATTGTTTCTTAAATTTCACATATGAGTGAAATCATATGGTATTTGTCTTTCTCTGACTGATTTATTTCACTTGGCATAATATTCACTAGCTCCATCCACATCATTGCAAATGGTAAGATTTATTAATTTTTGTGGCTGAGTAATATTCCATGGATATATATACCACCTCTTCTTTATCCATTCATCAATTGGTGGACATTGGGCTCTTTTCATAATTTGACTATTGTTTATAATACTGCTGTAAACGTCAGAGTTTACGTGTCCCTTCGAAAGAGTATTTTTGTATCCTTTAGGTAAATAAAGTAGTAGTGCAATTGCTGGATCAATTGCTGGATCATAGGGTAGTTCTATTTTTAACTTTTTGAGAAACTTCATACTGTTTTCCAGAATCACTGCACCAGTTTGCATTCCCACCGACAGTGTAAGATGGTTCTCCTTTCTCTGCATCCTCATCAATGCCTGTAGTTTCTTTGTACCATTAATTTTAGCCATTCTGGCAGGTATAAGGTAGTATCTCATCATAGTTTTGATTTGTATCTCCCTGATGATGAGTGATGTTAAACATCTTTTCATGTGTCTGTTGGCCATCTGTATGTCTTTTGAATTTTTTAAAAATATTTATTTATTTATTGAAAGACAGAGAGAGACAAAGCATGAGTGGGAGAGGAGCAGAGAGAGAGAGAGAGAGAGAGAGTCACAGAATACAAAGCAGGCTCCAGGCTCTGAGCTGTCAGCACAGAGCCTGATGCAGGGCTCAAATGCATGAACCATTAGACCTGAACCAAAGTCAGATGCTTAACTGGTTGAGCCACCCAGGTGTCCCACATTTTTTTGAAAAATGTATATTCATGTCTTCTGACCATTTTTTAAACCAGATTATTTGGGTTTTTTGGGGGGAGGTCTTGAGGGGTTTTTTTTAAATTTTTTAAATTTTTAAAGTTTATTTATTTATTTTGAGAGAAAGACAGAGAGAGGGAGTGGGGAAGAGACAAAGAGAAAGGGAGAGAGAGAGAATCCCAAGCAGGCTCTGCACTGTCTGTGAAGAGTCCGATGCAGGGCTTGAACTCACAACCTGCAAGTTCATGAATTGAGCTGAAACAATATGCTTAACATAAGAATCGATGCTTAACTGACTGAGCTACTCAGGTACCCCTGCATATTGAAGTTTTTAAGTTCTTTATATATTTTTAAACTAATCCTTTATCAGATATGCCGTATGTCATCTTCTTTCAATCTGCAGGTTACCTTTTAGATTTTTTCATTGTTTCCATCTGGTATGAAAATCTCAGAAGTTTCTTCTTGACAGCTAACCTAGTAAGCACATTTGCCCCAGCTTTAATATTATTTTATTGGTGGATTTACCATTCTGGATTCATCAAAGTCAAGTATCCCAAAGAAAGAAGGAATAGAATATGGATTTGTATAAGAAATACCAAAAATGGCTTACCATTTCTTAACTTTAGTAAAGTTAAATTCTTTAAAATTTAATATTTTAAAAAGATTAAGTCTTTGGAAGTTAGTACCACTGGATAAACAGACTGAGAAGTGATGGAAAGGAGGTAATTGAAACAAGCAATAAATCATGTTTATGCAAATTTGACAGAGAATTGCAATAAAACTTGATGTTACTTAAGGTCAACTATGGAGGCCAAGGTTCTTATGTCAATTGCTGCATTAAAATTTGGAGAGTGTCTGTTTCTGGGTGAATGTTACAAGCTAATATTTTACAATGCTTACTTACCAAGAAGGTCTTTTCAACTTCTGGGTTGCACAAATCTATTGACCTGAATGAAAGCTCCCTCTCTTGACATATGTTCACTCTAGTAAAAGGATGTTGTGAGTTATGTTATCTGCTCTGTCAGACAATCTTTGTGCTCTGGTGTTGTCTTTATTTCTTTTTCTGAATACATACATGCTTTAAATAATTTTCTAATAGAATTTAACTGAAGCTTAGTTCTCTTGTAAGATTTTAAGATTTGAAATTATACCTATAACTTCAATCACAGTAAATTCTACAGTAGAAATGCAGGCTGAAATTTGTGTATTTACATTAAAGTACCATCATCCCTTGATATTGGTAACATATATGAAATATGAAAATAGCAAACAGCCTATTCTTTCCTCCCTTATTATAAATACCTCGTTAAGGAAACTATCCATTGAATGTGTCACTTCAAGATAGCATTGTCCAATAGGATCATCTCTCCTAGATGTCAAAAAAGAGGAAATGAACATATGTATTTACCTGCCAACATCTATAATACCTATAAAATTGTAGCCATTTATTATAGTTGTGTGTGGCCCTTCATCTTTGAAATTGGTATTAGTTACTATTTGTAGAGACTGGTCTTCTGCTTATCTTCAAAGTAGTCCATTGTATAATAGTAGTAATAGTAATAGCTAATATTTTTCTAACACTTACTATATGCTTAATAACATTCTGATTACTTATATTCATATGGATGAAAGTTTTTGACACATTCTTATGTCATCCTTTGCGATCAGTGAGACACCTTAGAAATAGTCAGCCAAATTATAGCATCCAGCGGTGAAGCATGGAAAACATTATACATAATTCATTGGTTATTCTGCCTTCTAATATTCCTACCCATGACATAGAACTAATTAGCATTATCATTTGATTTTAACCACTGGTACTAACTGGTCTATAAATCATTAAGAGTCTCAGGCTTAAATATATACATTCATACACATATCATAAAATATATATGCACATTAGGATCTCAATATGTCAGCGTGTTTTATACTCTATGAAAGCAGCTTTTGAGAAAGAATTTTAATATCTGAAACAAACCAAAAGGTATCTATTATTTATACCTATCTAGCTGTACAACCAATGATTTGAAAATCAGTGGCAAATGATCAACTTCATATACAAATCAGAAACCTACTTAAGTAGTACAATTCTGACTTTTCCACTTCACTTGCCTTGCACCCCAGTACTTTGTTAAATTTTATGGGCTTATTTGCCCTACAAGTCTAGATTCAGTATTTGCAGTCACATTTCATGATAATGCCCTTTCAGTAAGCCTCACATTTTCCACCCGCCAACCAAAAAGTTGAACTGCAGAGCACTTGCTTCTTGATTACAACCAGGGGAAAATACTAACTAAAATGAGAAAATGTTTACACATGAGCAAGTTTGAAGCCAAATGGACAATGATTCCCTGGATGTTACACCAAGTTCATATTTACACACATTTTCAGTACAAATAAATATATTGTTTCTTGTTTAAAACAAGTAATATAAAACTGAAACTAAACCAGAAAATCTGAATGTTGGGAAACTATAACTGCACAATTTATTTTTAAATATAAACGGTCACTGTGAGAAGCTCCAATATCAGCCCTCCTTCAACACTTCCACTATCTTTAAACCTAGACCAAGTCATCTCTTTAGATGACTATAGAGAGCCTCAATGTCAAGACCAATATTATGCAAAACGTAAATATGTGAAAGAATTTGTATTGTTTATCACCTTTGGCAGAAATACAGAGTCCTCAAGGGTTCTTGCTTTAGGACTGGTTTTGATATTCCATCTCATCTTTTATTACTGTTGAGCAAATAGTCATAATTATTTCTCTTAATTTTACCTCTTTACCTACTTTTTTCTTTTCCTGAGATAAGAATGCAAATAAATAATGAAATAGCCAAAGATAAATAACAATAAAAGGAGGATAAAACAATGCTTTCCTAATGTGAAAAATTTTATATTCTATTGAATTATATTGAATTATTCCTTATTATATTGCAATTCTATTGGTCTTCATGACAAAAAGGAACCATCCATCGAATACTAAAAAGTAAAGAATGTTGCTGACAGAAAAGTGTTGGATGTGTTTAAATCTCTGTCCTATCTATTAGTGGTCAGAAGAACACATTGAAATAAATTTGGTAGCAGGATATTTAAAATTTATTTTGGTATTGGGATCAATATGATCTTAGGTCTAACACTTGCCTCAAGCTTTTATCTTACTACATAAAAAGCAATAAATATAGGAGATGCTTTCGTCACTATCAGACCCTTAACAGATTTCCTTAGTGGACATCCTAGATTTTGAAACTTGTATTTTAATTTCACCCATATTAGACTTTTTACTCACTCCTACTTGGAAAATTTCAAATAAAATGTTTGGTTTGAAGGGACAGTAGGCCATCTTTGAAACTGCGATTACTGGCTCACTTATGTACAGTCATATTATTGCAATGTTTTAACAGCAAATAAGGGAATCATAATTGTTCAATAGATAAAATCGTTTTACTGGATATTCCACTGTTATGTGTGGTAGCGATGAAAGGTAAGCGTTTAGTCTAACAAGAACACCACATTTCATTTACTATACATCGTACTTTCCCTATCAGTAAAATTCATTCAATTATGCAAATATTTACTGAGCCCTTATGATGTGCTACAAGCACTTCTAGGCTCTAAAATTACAATGCATTTGAAATATCTTATTTGTAAAGACCTGTTTTCATTAGAAAGCCCTAGTTAACGGTGACTCTTCTTCAGCTATTAGTCTCAAAACATGTTCTTTTAGTCACCTGGAGATTTCACCACTTATAGAAAATTACATCATGTATTAGATATAGAAATAGTTTCCCACTTTCAAAAGTCAGAAAAAACTCTATTATTTGCTTCTCCTATTTCATGCAACAAGGACAATATGGTTCAGAATGATGTTGGTAATAATTACATGGAACTGCTCCTAAAACTTCTGCATCTTTATGTTTGTTCTAACAGCAGTCTAGAGACTCTTTGGGAAATGAAGTAAAGGGTAATACCCAGAAAGTCCATTTACAAATGAAGTGGTAGTTACTTACCCTAGATTCAGGTTTAAGTCAGAAAGTCAGAGGCTTTGTTAAAGCTCTAAAAAAATTAATGATTTCTTTTTCAGCATGTTTTTCAGATTATTGATCTCAAGGTCCTGTAATAATTTTTACAATTTCTTTTTAGCCTTGTGCCAGCAACAATTGCTACTCCTCAGTAGCCTTGGGAAGAGATGAAGAGGTTAGAAAGGAGGCATGTGGATGTTGTAAGTAACTTGCGAGAACACTAATGATTTCATAGTGTATGTGTGTATGCATTCACTGATCAACTAATAAGAAACTAAAGAATTTATGATAAATCATATTAAACAGCTATAAGAATAAATTTAGAGAGCTGTTTGATTTTTTACATGAGACTTTTTTGAATTATTTTTTTAAATCATTATTAATATTTGAGCCTTTCTGCCTTTCTGGTTTAGTCTTCCAAGGTAAAATGATACAAGATATTGGTATTAATATTAAGTATTACCTTTAGGGACAACTCTTTTAACTGATAGTCTTTGTATCTATATGCCCCTAGAAGTTTCTTTCATTGTGTTCAAATTCATGGCTGGAGATCTACTAAGAATAGAGTAAAGAGCATATTCAAAACTGTGGGTAATCAACAGAAACTTTAAGTCAAAAACTAATACTAGTGTGTGGGATTGCACTTACAGAGAAACAGCTTTTTATATTAAGGCATTTCACCAACTCACTTGTCTTCCTTAAGTTTGCTAATATTCATTCTGTCAAAATTCAGTTACCTAGTTTTTGGAATATGGTTCAGAAATATGTGGTATTTGTACTAAAGAAAGGGCATTGGATACTTATGGAGAGCTTGGGGAAAAGGCTGTAAAGAGAAGCTTGGGTTCTCACTTTCTGGAATCACCAATGTTACCTCCTTTTGGCCTCCCTAATCTAATGCCCCCTGCATTTTATTTTGCTTTTTTTTAAATGTTTATTTATTTTTGAGAGAGAGAACAGAGAGTGAGCAGGGAAAGGTCAGAGAGAGGGAAACACAGAATCCAAAACAGCCTCCAGACTCTAAGCTGTCAGCACAGAGCCTGACGTGGGGCTTGAACCCACGAGCCATGAAATCATGACCTGAGCTGAAGTCGGATGCTTAACCAACTGAGCCACCCAGGCACCCTAGCTCCCTACATTTTAAAATAGATTTCTTGAATGACATTGTCCAGTGGCCTCCAAACTCCAAGTTAGACCGATGCATGGGTTGGGTTGGCTTCTTGACCACTCCCATTCAAAGCTTTGGTTCTACAGACTTCCACAGTCTTTCTTTTGTCCTAGGTTGTAGATAGGGCAATAACTAGATTCTAGTGAAAGATATAAAGATGGCTTGGTGATCTGTGAGTTAACATGGTTACCTAGAGTCTACTCAACAGTACCACGGATGTTACCCGTGTCATCCAGAGTCAGGAGTTCTGGCAGATCCTCAGACTCCAGCCCAGATCCTCTACAATGAGAGGCCTGAAGAAATAATTTACTATGGTCCAAGCCTTCTAAAACTACACGTTTAGTATCACTACTACCTCTAGCTGTTAGTGCCATTTGTCCTCTACTGTCAGTTCTGTTATCTGCAGCTTGGAGGCATGGCTTTTGTGAACTGACAAAGGAAAACTCAAAAGTTATGTAGAACTATTGATTTTTCTTTTCTTGTCCTAGAAAAAATTGTTTTTCCTGGAAATTCGGCTATATGATACCGCAGGGATGAAGGTAAGAAAGAATCTATCCAAACAAAAATATGACTTTTCATTTCTGTCCTGAGCACTTTCACTTACTTCATGTGTAAAAATCATTTAATTCAACAAATATTTATCAAACCCCTACTATGTGGCAGTCACTGTTCTAAGTAGTAGATGTTGTCAGTGAACAAGGCTACTTATAGTCATCAAGCTTATGGTGACTTCACAGGGTGGTTCTAAAAATTTAGACATGCAATGTATTTGGCATAGTGCCTGACATATAAAAACTATGTAAGATGCAGATTATGTTTAATAGAAAATAGGACAAATGGCAGTGTTCCAGGTAGAGCTTAATTTAATCATCATTTGTCATGGCTATGATGAATATTATAAAAATGAAAGATTTAGATTGATACTTTCTAAGTCAAAACATGACAAAATATATCCTTAGAGTCAGTTGTAAAATGACATTAATCTATCAGTTGATATTCTGATTTTCACAGCAATATTCTAGTGCGAGTATTAACCTAATCCTAGCATAATTTACAAAATTTAAATATTAGTTCTGTTACAGCTGCCTTTTTCCATTTTTGAATAATGCTGAGATCTCATCCCGAGGGTAAGTTCTCTTTCCTAAGAAAAGACACACATTTGATGAAAAGGATTCTGTGAAATATTTAAGATGCTTAAAAAGAAATTTGCAATATGATTTTCCATTATTAAAATATGCCTCAGTCTTTCAAGTAATGGTTCCATTTTTTGCTATGAATGAGACTCAGTTGAAAATCAGGTATTCAGTTGCCTTCTGATCTTTAGAAATTGAAGGTATCTGACAACTTGCCAAATTATAGAGGAATTATAGAGTTCCCTTTTTAAAAGTTTGATACTTTTAATAATAATCATCTTACTTTGTGTTAAAATCTTCCATAGTGTAATAAAAATATTACCCCTTATATTGTAAGGAAGACCTATTGAAACTGCAACGACAAGAAAATGAACCATAGTTAGGAGAATCATGAGATTAACAGCACTTCCAAACAAGAAGAAACAAAGAAGCCTAATGGAACTTAATTTTTCCCCAATGATTAGAATAGTACCGCCATAATGCAGTTATAAGACATGCAATACATACATGATAAGAGACAATCCACATTAAATTTTAAAGTCTCTTATAATCTTAATAATCAAGGAAAGGAGTTCTTTATTATATATATAATCACATATATATTCATAAATATTTATGAAATAAGCACTGGTACTGTTTGGCGATCGTGGAAAATTTCCTCAGTGTTCTTCTTTTGAATGGATAATCCTATCCATTGCAACCTAATACAGAACATTCACCATAAGAATGAAGGGGGCACCTGGGTGGCTTAGTCAGTTAAGCGTCCGACTTTTGCTTAGGTCATGATCTATCGGTTCGTGGGTTCGAGCCCCGCGTCGAGCTCTGTGCTGACTGCTAGCTGAGAGCCTGGAGTCAATTTCAGAGTCTGTGTCTCCCTCTCTCTCTGATCCTCCCCTGCTCACGCTCTCTCTCTCTCTCTCTCTCCTAGAAATATATTTATATATATATATATATTTTATTTTATATATATATATATAAGAAAAAGAATGAAGGCCTTCTAATCATATGTGGTGTTCCTTTTGAGTTCCAAGTGATACTTTTCTCAAAGACGTCTTTATCTTTCTCTACATGAGTTTAGATTTGTTTTTAGGATGTCTCAACTCATTACAAATAATCCAGGATGACTCAGGATTTGTGGTAAGGGCAGTGTCTTGAATTTTGTTGCCCAAGTTTCTCGATATAGCCATGGTAGACACTTGGGTGTGGCAGAATCATTGCAAAACCTACGGAATTTTCCCATTCAATCCATGAACCCTGTCATCATTCATAATGCATAAATGTGATACATATTTACAACAAAACAGTTATGTTCTTTCTATTTATATCCAAACCCATTTTATGAAGACTATTTTGTAGTAAGTTGCAATGTCTCATTAACCTCATTCTGCAGATGGAGAAAAGGAGGAAGGAAGGAATTGTCTGTTTGCCTTTTTACTGTCTCCAGGTTGATATAATGGTTTGTGATTTGTCTCACAGAATCACTTCAGCAGTTTAAAATGGAGTGTAATCTCTCAGACTCTTGTGAGCAAGTGAACACAAGCTGTCGTTAATAAAACTTCCTTCAAGGTAATTTGGGTGATCCAGAAAACTTCTTTAAGGGAGCTAAAAAAAAGTGTCATTTGGAAAGAGACGGTATTATATCTAAGACTCTGAGATGTTTTCCATATGATGCGCCATTGGAGGACATGCTAATCATAATATGCATTGTTGGTTATCATTGATGATGTATTCTTTCCATTTTTTCATTTGGATTGTATGCTCTGTACAGCAAAAACCAGGTCTTATATTTCCCATCATATCATTCATAACATCTAGCAAGGTGACCTAGAGAAAGTAATAGATTAAAGTATTAGCAACTTTTGTTTTTCCTAAAACGCATCTCTTTGCCTGTCTTGACTTCTCACTGATTCAGGTAGCTTTGATAGATACGAGGGGCTGGGGGGTGGGGTAGGGTGAGGAGGGTTTCTATTATTCTGTGATAATAGAAACATTGTCTCTGCTCAAATTCAGTGTCTCAGCTGTTAGGGATGTGACTGAGGTATCTGGTTAAAACCTTCTGGCACACTCAGACCTAAAGATGCTCTTAAGAAACACTTTCTATAATTCTGGAAATTTGCCTACCCTGCTCTGGTAAGTAGATCCAATGCCTAGGAGCAAGATTGGACTATTCTTAAACACTTCTAATAAATGAGTATGTAATAGACATACAGAAAACTTCTGTGTAATAAAGAATTTTAGATTAAGAATAATAAATTCAGTACTCCCATAAATTTTAATGAGGAAATTGAATTGACTGTTAGGCAATTTGATTATTAAAAAAAAAATCAGTAGTAGGCAGCCATGGTTTATTGTAAAGGCCATCAGGATATGAAATGGAGGACCTGGATTCAAGTTCTAATACATTCCTTAACTAGATTATGACTTTGGAGAAGTTGCTTAAGTTCTCTGAAATGTAATTTCCTTATCTTCAAAGTACATATGACCAGAGGGGCTATGAGGAGAGAATGAGATAGTGCATGAGTAGATCTTTGAAGGTATATATGCAATATATTATAAGGTGGCCAAAACATAATTTAAGAAAAGGAAAATGTACATGTAGGTCCAGTAAATCACAGCCATGTTACCTTACTTTTTTTCTGTTGCTTATCAGGCATTGCACCCCTCTAAGAAATAATCCTTTTCTGGCTAATTCCTTTCATATTGGCAATTTTTCTGGTTCTTGAGTGAGACCCCAGAGAGCTATTCTGAATTGCCACTTGGGTTCATCCAGGCACCCCTCCATTAGTGTTGGATTCCAGTAGTCATGGAAAGTACTAGTTTTCCTGTTCAGTATGGCAGCTGGTAAGCAAATAGCACCTTCAACTATGTCAGTAGCTCTTGGTTTGGGAGAATTACCAGATTAAAAAAATTCAGTAGCATCTCTGTATTGTTTTAACATCAAGTGACCAGTGAAAGTCCAGGAAGCCACTTACATCACATGAGACACCTCTGAGCAATCTTTTATAAATGTAGTTATAGCCTTGATAACTCAGCTGTTGCCAATCATAAAAGAGTAATTAGAACGTATTCCTTAGAGAAAAAAAATTCAGTAGGAAAACATTTCTTTTAAGTATGTGTAGAAAATAAGCTAGTGGAAAACTATGACAGAGGAGTAAAAAGTGTTATTCAAAGTATTAATTATATATATTAACTAGTACATACTCTAATTCTATTAAGTTTAGAAAGAAGATCAAGTTTAATTTTATTATCAAGTGTCCTTGGCTCTATTCATTTAATAGTAGAGGATGCATAATCTATCCAAGTAAAGAAAAAAGTTTAAAGCAATTTAAAATTGCTTTAACAAGGTCAGAAATTAAGTTTTCAGGTATTCTTTCCAGAGTAAGTGCAATGTCATGACTTTAATAACAGCTAAAACTAAATTTAGACTTTTGAGAAATAATTTTTTTTTTCTGAAGAAACACAGACCTTAAAAATACCTTGGGGGACATTACTAACCTCTTTGGAAATTAATGAATCCTTATAAGATTCCTAAAGGGTTGTGGGAGGTTTTCTAATTCTACATTGCAGGTGGCAAACCAAAGAGCTTGGCCAAGTTTATATTTTTAGGGATGGACTGACTGGGACTCTTGTAATGCTCTTCCTTTTCAGTTTTTCTATCAATTGCCCCTGTCTTTTTTTTTCCCCTAATACAGAGTGAGCAGATAACAAATATTTTTTCTTTGTTTTGGATTTTCATTTCAATCACTAAAACTCCTAAGCATCCTCTGGACTGTTTAGAGCTGAATGAAAATCTTAATTTCTAATATGCAATATTGTACTTTCTAATTATTTGATGCCCAACCTGTAGGACTATACATTCCAGCATGCATTCACTTAACACATTGACATCAGTCTGAGCCACGTAACTGTTCAGACAGTGGAATACAAGTGGAAGTGGCATACACCATATATGTCCAAGCAGAAGCTTTGAGAACCATAGTGTGCTTCCACCATTTTCCCTTTCTCTGCAATGACAAGGGCATGGCCAGATAGGAACTACTCCTTTTAGCTTGGGTCTCAGAATGAGAAGATAGGTAGATGGGGCTGCAGCTAATTCACAGATGACTCATAACATGAATAAGAAATAAATCTTTATCATTGTAAGTCATTGAGATTTTATGGTTGTTTGTTAATGCAAATAACCTAGTGAATTTTGGTAACAGACAGCCCTCACCACATTGTGATAGATTTTTAAAAGGACTATTTTAGTTCTAACACATAGAAACAGGTATTCAGTTGGAAATTTTCATAAAGGCTTGATATTTGTCTTTGGTTCATTGTCACTGGATTTTCATCATCTTAATTACAGTTTGGTCCAGGTACTTGGATGAAAGAAATATGTGTCTTTTAGAAAGGAGACAAAGGTTATGCTTCAGCATAGTACTCAGCTATACAAAAGTAGATAAAGTTCAGTTGACACATGGCATTTATAGATTTAAGCTGACCACATATAAGTGATTGTTAAATCTGTAACTTGGGGTGATTTGTACTTTTGCTGAGGCATCTCTTTGAATGGTGTTCTTGGTGGGGGTGCTGGGTGGCTCTGTTGGTTATGTGTCTTACTCTTGATTTTGGCTCAGTCATGATCTCATGGTTCTTGAGACTCAGCCCCATATCAGGCTGAGAGCATGGAGCCTACTTGGGATTTTTTCTCCTCTCTCTCTAGCCACCTCCCCTACCACCACCACCACACATGCACACACACACATGCTCTCTCAAAATAAACAAACATTAAAAAAATGTTTATGAATGGTGTTCTTGGTGAACTTGTGAGTCTAGCACTATGCATGTCACTGAACTTGAGTGAGGCCTAGTTCAATGTCCTTCAAAGCATAGTCCTTGGACCAGCAGTGTCAGAATAACTTATGTTAATTCTTATGTAAATTAATGTAAATTCTCAGATTTTACCCCAAATCAACCGAAAAACTCTTGGGTTAAGGCCTAGCAATCTGTTTTAATCAAGCCCCCTGGTGATTCTGGTGCTGGTTAAAATCTGAGAACTATTGGCTTTATCATTTTCTATGAAAGTCTTTGCTACTCTATCACATGGTGGAACAGGATCTAGAAATCAAACTTTTAAAAGCACCTTGTTATTCCTGATACTGGTGGCTCATTTTCACTGGGTTAATTTTAGGAGATAAAATAATAGTGTTTTTCAGAATTTAACTTCACAGTATATAAGCAGACATTCAGAAAGAACTTAGAATACAGAAATTATCAAGGGTCTCATGTATATGCAATTTAAAGTATTAATTAATGTCTAAATAATCACTATCATAATGAATATTGGCTTAAATTAAAGAGCAAAACCACAAATATGGTCCCAGAGTTTCTCCTCTGACATCCACAATGAGGAGTTAGGCAAAGAACACAAAGCATGAAGTTCCAGTTCCTTCTTTTCTGTACCTCACATTTGACTTGCCTGCTCACCCTTTGGTGCTGGAGGCCCTGAGGAGAAAGATAGGAGACTAGGAACCCAAAGTTTGGAAAATAGCTTCTTAGGGGCAAATGACTTAATTTAAACCATGAAAGCAGAAATCAGGGTCAGGTTTGGAAAGGTAGCTCTGACTGAGTTCTGGTCAGGATGAAGAGGGACTTGAATTGGAATCTCCCCGCTCAAACAGTAGTCAACAAGAAAGAAAAACGAAAGAAAAAAAAGGAAGAAAGAAAGAAGGAAGGAAAGAAGGAAAGAAATGAGTTGTCGATCGTCGTCTGTTGGAAGAAAAAGGGGAAGAGAATGAGTTGTCAATCACAGCCTGGTAGATGGCTAACTTCCCATCTTTTATGCCAACATTATGCTAATATTAAATCAGCACTTGAAGACCAAGACCTGCTGCTGGTCTTAAAGCCACAGAATATTTCCTATGCTGTGAATGCAGGCGCCAGGGGAGCAGGAATCTTGTCAGTCTAGTTGCCCCTTTACCCCTGACTAATCAGGGAAGCCCAAAGACCCCTTTCCTGTGAAGCTACGCCTCAGGCCTCTCTCCTTGCACAGGTCACTTTCAATAGACATGATTTTAGTTTTGTAATTTTTAAATTGTTTTTCTTAAAGAGGATGCCACAAGTTGTATAAGCTTCAGACCTCAAACATAGGTCTTCCTCTGACTAGGACGTAATAAGTAGAGGTGAAATATGCTTGGACAAAGGTGGGAGCATGGAAGAAGAAACGAGTAGATCCGTATGTTAGAAGACAATCGGCTGTACCCGCTGACTGACTGGATTATGGAAGGAGAAAAAGGAATTAAAAAGTAAACAATTCTATTTCTTTCTTTGGTGGTATCATTAAGTTCAAAGATACACCATCTGTAACAGGCAAGATATCTGGATATCAACTAATATAAAATAGGCATCTCAATGATAGATTTCCTGCCAAAGGGGAGAAATAGGTACATTCTACTATAATTCAATAGATTAAAAACCTGTTAAGTCACTATATTAAATGACACTGATTAAAGGTTTAACATAAATCTAGAAGTTTCTAAGGGCGTGTCAAATGCTTAAGTCTTTATACCTCTTCTTTTCAATATATTTGTCAGTGGTCTGTACCAAATTATAAGTATATGCTTAATGCATTAACATATGTGATGTAATTTTGAAAAGACCAGAAGATAAAACAAAACTAAATAGAAGGCAGAATTAGATTCTAAGTCATTTCAATTAGGATACATGACCTGGACAGCAATACTGTAAAACTGAGTTCACTTTGTGTCAGGTGTGTGATGTACACCTACAAAGGATAATGTCATCTGGGCCACATTAATAGAAATGGTTTCTATTTCTAGACTCTAGAATAATAGAAATGGTTTCTATTCTAGACTCTAGAATAAAGGAGTGGTAGGGGCACCTTGGTGGCCACAGTTAAGTGTCCCACTTCAGCTCAGTTTATCATCTCACGGTTTGTGGTTTCAAGAAACTTATTGGGCACTGTGCTGATAGCTGAGTCTGGAGCCTGCTTTGGATTCTGTGTCTCCTTCTCTCTCTCTTTCTGCCCCTCCCTCACTTGTACTCTGTGTCTCTCTCTCTCAAAAATAAATAAAACACAAAAATAAATTAGACTAAAGGATTGGTAGCCTCATTTGGCTCTGCAATGTTCACTACTATCTTTAAAGAGTGAGTTGTTGATATTGTCTGTCTGATACTACTAGTTCTATTAAAGCCCCTAAGGATAAAATTAGGATGAATATCAACAGGTTTAATTTTTATTGAGGTAGCTTTTTAGAAAGAGATATACAAGATAGAAGCATGAGAGTTAATTATCCGTTGTGTATCTTCAATCATAGGCTGAAAGACAACCAACTGACAGGCATTTTTAGGGGAGATAAGCATTAGATAGTTGATTATTTCATGTAATTTAAAGTACCTATTTAAGGTATCTCAGAGTTTTCAAGATTCTGTCACTCTATGACTCCTTGATAATTTTTATTTAAATTCCAGGTTGTTGATCCAACTCCTTCCAAGTTGTTCTTTTGACTCCTAAGTGAATTGGCAGCCATCCACAGCATTTTTCTTTCTGTATTTTCAGTTTCATTTCGTGAATCTTAAAGATAAATTCTTACTGAAAACTGATCTACTACTTATTCTTCTATTGAAGTAGAATTTACCTGTAGTAAAGCTCAGTAAAGTTCAGTTTCTGGCATAATTAAAAAGTTTAAATAAGATATCTTCACAAAAAAAAAGACAGTGTATAGACACTCATGGTGAAAGTCCCATTCAGCTTATAGCCTTATCATTCCAGAGATTTCAGTGTGAGTTTTTAGTCTTTCCTTGAGAAAGACTCTGTAGTCATAGCTACCAAAGTTCTCAGCCAAGTAACTGTCCATTTAACATTAATAAATCCTAAGATCAACCATCTTTTGCCCAGAGTTATGCTAGAAAATATTCTTTTAAGAATTATTTTTCTATTTGATGCATAAGCCAAATTTTCACAGCAAATGTATTTTTGGTCTTGTATTACTTGGACTAGTAGCATTTAGTAAATTCTCCTAAAAGTCAATAAATTAAAAGGACATTTAATAACAAAAAAAACAGTAGTAATTAACTTTAATAAGCAGTTAGTAGTAACCAACCAGTCTCTCTCATAAATAAAGAATGGATGACCAAATTTAGATTTAATTTTATTGTGTCTGTGAGAGATTAATTCTTCAATATAATCACCATAATTAAAAGGGGAAAATGTCTATCGATTAGTTGCAGTTATTTAAATATCATGTACAGCCATGGGAAATGGTAAAAAAAAGTCAAGATGAGCAATCAATAATCATGTTCAGAAAATAACCAAATCAAATGGTAAGTCTAACTAAATACAACCATTATAAAGACTGATGAGAGATAAAAGATAAAAGCATTTATAATATATTTATGACAGCATTTATAATGTATTTGCTTTTTGTCCCCCATCATCTCCCACAAACCAAGATTTTCCCTATTACTTCATCAAAGTCTTCATAAGAAGCTTGGAAATGGGAGAGTACATTTGGCCTCTAGATTATAACTGGCAGTTTACTCTTTGAACTAAAACTGTCATTACATTAAATGCTACTTTCAAAGGAATCAGTAGAGAAAGACATATTCATTAAAAAGCAATAAGGTTGTACTAAAATGACCATCTTAAAATTACTCACAATATGTGTTGGAGGCTGTAACTGAATAGTGGTCTCCCATTATTCCGTTATAATTAACATGTGACAACTTTGGAAAAATCATCAATATTTACTTTTATAGAATCAATAGTAGGAAAATATGTGAAATGTCAGAGCCTAGTGAAGTATTTAAAACAAGAACAAATTGTGTACTTATCATATATTCAGAAATTTATTTTAAGGGTATTATTAGACATTGTCATCATCATCATCATCTACTTTTATATATAATTACTACCTTGGAGCTGAATGTTTATCTCACAACTCACCTATGGTAATGCAAATCCAATAGTGTCTCAGTGATAGAAAGAAAGTCTTAAAATTTTTTTTAATATAAATTTATTTTGAGAGAGAGGCAGACAGAGTGCAAGCTGGTGAGGGGCAGAAAAAAGGGAGACAGAGAATCTGAAGCAGGTTCCAGTCTCTGAGCTGTCAGAACAGAGCCCAGTGCAGGGCTCGAACCCATGAGACCTGAGATCATGACCTGAGCCAAAGTCAGACACTTAACTGACTGAGCCACCCAAGCACCCCTAGAAAGAAAGTCTTAATAAGTAGTTGGATAGACCCCTATTCAGGTATGGATTTCATGTTCACTATAATACCCGTAGCAGGGCTCAAGCGTAACAGATAAATAAGAGCTATAGGGTTTAGTGCTCATTACAGAAGAAGCCACAAGTTAGTTGAAGCACAAACCAGTGTCTCTGCACAGATGCCATCTTCTTTGAGAAGTCTTTCCTGATCACCTATTGAAAATAGCCTCTTCTGTGGTGTTGGTTGTTATTTCTCCTCTCTCCTTTGTAATTTTATTTATTTGGGTCCTTCCTCTTATCTTTTTGATAAGTCTGACTAGAATTTTTTAAGTTTTTAATTTTTCAAAGAACCAGCTTCTGATTTCATTGATCTGTTCTATTGTTACTTTATTGACTATATCATTTTTTTCTGCGCTAATCTTTATTATTTCCTTCCTTCTGCTGGCTTTAGACTTCATTTGTTGTTCTTTTTCTAGCTTTTAGGTGTAAAGTTAGGTTACTTGTTTGAGACTTTTAGTGATGAAAGAAATTGAATATGACACAAAGAAATGGAAAGACATTACATGCTCATAGATTGAAAGAACAAATATTATGAAAATGTCTATGCTACCCAAAGCAATCTACACATTTAATGCAATCCCTATCAAAATACCAACAGCATTTGTCATAGAGCTAGAACAAATGATCCTAAAAATGTATGTGGAACCACGAAAGAGCCTGACTAGTCAAACTAATCTTGAAAAAGAAAAGCAAAGCCACAGGCATCACAATTTTAGAATTCAAGGAATATTACAAACCTGTAGTGATAAAAATAGTATGATATTGGCACAAAAATAGATACATTGATCAACAGAATAGAATAAAGAACTCAGAAATAAACCCACAACTATATGGTCACTTAATCTTTGACAAATCAGGAAAGAAAATCCAACAGGATAAAGTCTCTTAAACAAATGGTGCTAGGAGAACTGGATGGCAGCATGTAAAAGAATGAAAGTGGACCACTTTCTTACACCATACACAAAAACAAATTCAAAATGGATTAAAGACCTAAATGTGAGACAGCAAACCATCAAATCTTAGAGGAGAACACAGGCAGTAACTTGTTTGACCCTGGCCATAGCAACTTCTTTCTAGATATGTCTCCTGAGGCAAGGGAAACAAAAGCAAAAATAAACTATTGCGACTTCATCAAAATAAAAAGCTTCTGCACAGTGAAGGAAACAATCGATAAAACTACATAATGGGCAACCTACATAATGGGAGAAGATATTTGCAAAGGTATGTCTGATAAAGGGTTAGTATAAAAAATATATAAAGAACTTCTAAAACTCAACACCCACAAAATAAGTAATCCAGTTTAAAAATAGGCAGAAGATATGAATGCATATTTTTCCAAGAAGACATAAAAATGGCTGACGGACACATGGAAAGATACCCAACATCACTCATCATCAGGATACAAATCAAAATTACAGCAAGATACCACCTTACACCTTTCAGAATGGCTAAAATCACAGCACAAGAAACAACAGGTGTTGGTGAAGATGTGGATAAAGGGGAACCTTCTTGCACTGTTGGTGGGAATGCAAACTGGCGCAGCCACTGTAGAAAAGGACTATGGAGGTTCCTCAAAAAGTTAAAAATAGTACTACCCTGCAATCTAGCAATCACACTACTAGGTATTTACCCAAAGAAAACAAAAATACTAATTCAAAGAGATAAATGCAACCCAATGTTTATACCAGCATTATCTACAATGAATAAAATGGATAAAATGGAATATTATTCAGCCATAAAAAGAATGAAATCTTGCCATTTTCAATGAAGTGGATGGAGCTAGAAAGTATTGCTAAATGAAATAATTTAGTCAGATAAAGACAAATACCATATGATTTCACTCATATGTGGAATTTAAGAAATAAAACAATTGAGCAAAGTCTAAAAAGGGGAAAAGAGAGGCAAACCAAGAAACAGACTCAACTATAGAGAACAAACTCATGGTTACCACAGAGGAGGTAGGTGGGGGGTGAGTTAAATAGGTAATGGGGATTAAGGAGTGCAGTTGTGATGAACACAGGGTGTTGTATGGAAGTGTGAAATTACTACATTGTACACCTGGAACTAATACTACACTGTATATGCACTATATTTTAGCTCTCTGGAATCTAACTAAAATCTTGAAAAAAGAAAATAGCCCCTTCATTGTCTAGTTGCTTACTATGTTTTTTTCATAGCAATCACTCTCTGATACCGTGTAACATGTTGATTTTTTTATAGTCTTTCTTTCCTTCTAGATTGTAAACTCCCAAAGGAGTGAGATGTTGTTTCATTTGTTCATGGTCCTGAAAGCTGAAACAATGCCTAAAAAATTGGTGACTTTCAATAAACATTTGTTAACTGAGTGAAACCCAGGGGAGGTAGAATATCTGTCAATGAATGAAAGGTGAAATCCTTCAATGAAATCCTTCTGTATTGTAGACCTTTGGGATGCTGAACCTCATTTACTCAAACATTGCTAAGAGCACGTGAAAAATAATACAAATTGCCTTGAACCCAATTTTCTCAGTGTGATAGTAAGAGACATAAAGAGTCTAAAAAAAACTATAAAACTTCCTTGGGAAAAACAATGATAGGTTCCCCTCACTATCCAAAAGTAGAGCATTCCTGTGAAACCTTTCATTAATCAAGATGGCATACAGCAAAAAAGCAGTTACCATTCATTTATATGGAAAATGTTTGGAGCATTCTCAGACCTCACCCCCCACCCCCCAATTACCTCTCTTAGGCTTTTGGATACTTTAGGACACATCTTGCTGACAGATACACAAGATAAATCAAGATAAAGCACAGATGCTCACAGACACAGCTCACAGCTATGGTGACTTGATGCTCCATGGCCAAATATAGTTTCCCAGGGAAGGAGCTGGCGATGCATTCTTGCTGCTCACTGCCTCTGTAAAGGCTTCCTGCAAAACAAATGCTGATCACTATCTCATCTTCCCCACTTTTTTTTTTTTTTGTAAAAGTGAAATTGTCTTCGTATTTCCTTCAGATGGCAAAAACAGGTATTAACATAGGTCTTTATGGGGCGCCTGGGTCTTTTAGGTCATTCAGTTAAGTGTCTGACTTCAGGTCAGGTCATGATCTCATGGTTCCTGAGCTCGAGCCCCGTGTTGGACTCTGTGCTGACAGCTCAGAGCCTGGAGCCAGCTTCTGATTCTGTAGCTCCCTCTCTCTCAGACCCTCCCCTACTCACGCTGTCTCTCTCTCTCAGAAATATATAAAAAACATTTAAAAAACACATAGGGCTTTTTGTAAAGGCCATGTGGTGTAACTCGAACTTTGAAAAGATGGGGGAATACATGTTTAGTCCATATTCCGTACATAAGAGTGAGTTCCGATTTTTTTGAGTTTCCGTCTTCTATTGAACTGATTATAAGAAGAGCACAATCACCAATATTGAGAGGACTGGATACACACAATTAGAGGTATATAAGTAGAATATTCTAAGCAATTACAAATGCAGTTATAGTCGGCTATCTCAAGAGTGAATTAAAAAACAAATTCAGAAATATTCTGGGGATAATTAGTACCAGAGAAGTCGAGCTGAATGTACAAAGAGAACATTTATAATACATGAGATACTTTTAATATGTTCATGGAATTTTCAGCATTTATGGTCGTGTTGGGGTTATTTATTTTGGCAACGGAAAGGATTTGAGTACTGTAGCGGTAAAATCAGTAAGCCACAGGAAACTGTTTACTCCATTACTTAGGGTTTTCGGTGAGTTTACACAGTGCTTGCGGGAGTAGCAAGCTTCAGAGATTTATCTCATGGGGTCCAGAACTGCTGGGAGAATCCACTAAGGAGAAGAACTGTTGATTCTCATATCCTGTGTGGGAGG